>NC_072736.1:46719119-47019119 GCF_026930045.1 Uloborus diversus
GGTATTGGTTCGTGGTTTTTTAATGATATTGCTTTAGAAAGTAAGCTCCTTATGTTTCTATTCTCAAGATTAATAATGAACAGCTTAGGAAAAAAAAGAGAATAAGCGTAGATAACATAGGAGGTAAAACCATACGATACAAGGTGAAAATGAACATACATGGTCATAGCAAACAAACAAACGCGACTATTGTTAGTTTAAAGAAACATAATGGATAAAAAAGTAAAAATCCCATGAAAAAGAAATTTAAATTGACTTACACCTTGTTAGCTGGCAAGTAACATCAAATGAACATCAAAAGCGTTAGTAGCGCGCCTGTTCCATTGCAAAAATGTAACGATTCTAGGGAGCTCCATCCCCTACTGTGCTTACCAACCCCTGAAGTCTGTTTTACAATCTTATTTCATTTGGAAAGATTTAAATCGTCTATTAGAAAGAATAAGATTAAAAAAAACGCATTACGAGACTCGTTTCGAGAATAATGAAATACCCCCTCTCCCTCCCATAAAAAATGGAATTTAGGAAAAGAGCTCATAGTTAGAACACAATCCCGCTCCCACCCGGAGCCAAAAAGAACTTGATAGAAATATGCGTTGAATTTCGTTAAGTCTATGACTTTTCGCTAAACAAAAATTCTTATGTAAGCTGTTCTAATTAATTCGCCACTCCAATAAAATATAGGTGGAGCTGCAGTCGCTGTCTAATACCAAACACATGCTCAAAAACACGTATTAAGTGCGAAGTAAATGACAAATTTTTTGTCTAATACCAAACACATGCTCAAAAACACGTATTAAGTGCGAAGTAAATGACAAATTTTTGTTCGAATATATGATTTTTTTCTTCTTGATTCTTTTAAAATGTTTTTTTTTTTTCCTTGTGGTTTTTTTGACCAATGAAGAAAGTTATGAGAAATCAAGAAGAATTATGAAAATTATGAATTAATGCAAAACACATAATAAGTTGTTCTCAAGCAGCCATTTTCGCGATGTTGAACTCTGTATTCATAAACTTTTGGTTTACTTCGAACGACATTTTCATTTAGTGCTGTTATTCTGTACATCGATACTTTTTATGTCCAGCTTCGCGACGTTTCTGGCATTTGGTGACATTTTTGTCACATTGTGCATATAAGTGACCATAAGACTCACAAGAGTTTAATGCTAAATAATTTATTTCTATGACTATATGATTTATCATCAAAATAGGAAGATGATATTTCTTTGTTTTGTTTAGCTGGCACAAATTGGTTAATTCATGTAATTGAGTTATTTCTTAAATTGTCGAATCGGTTTATTTTAGTTCTCGCTCTTTCATATGTTTCTATTTCTCAACTGAATGATTTAATTTGGTCATGCTATGCTGTGTAAATCAAATGCTCACCTGTAATGCTTTAAACGTATCGAATTCTATAATCTTCATGCATTTAATTCATTCGTCATAGAAATGATTTAACTTATAAGCGCTCTTTAAGATACATTATTCTTTCCTATCATATTACTAAAATAATAACCCTAAACAAGTTTTTGGTGAAACTGTTCTACCGATAGTGGCAGCTTTTGCAGAGCAATAAAGTAAAGTTGGCGCATTATTTTGGAGTTTACAAATCCCAGCTTTCATTTTCCTTACCGATCCTTAAATAGAGCTCTAATCTATGGTCTAAAATTTTAGAGCGATATTCTTCATCTCGATCAGGATTTCCCTACAGCTATTGTAACGATGCATAAGTAAATGACAATCACCAACGTTATAACGCTCATTGCGCTTTTTTTTCTCACAAAAGGCTATAATCAACAGGGACCGATTTACACACCTGGGTGCCCCGGGCACTGACAAATATGGTGCCTCCCTCCCGCACAAAAACAAATATGATGGTAAGTGTTGGATATTATTTTGATAGAAAGAAAACTTTAAAATACCGATTTCATACGAAAATGTTAATAATTAAGATGTTTTGCAATGAACTCATTTAATAAAAATCTAAAATAAAATTATGGTTTTCATGTTAAAATTTTTTTTACAGTTGCAGATGGAAAAACTATGATACAAATGATAAAGGTAAGCCATGATGTGCTGTCTGTGCATCAATTATTCTTTATATATTTTCTACTTTGTTTTCTTGTAGTAAATTCACCTATAATGTCCTCATAATCAAGTTTTAGGTCGAACTTCTTTCTATTCATAAAGGAGCTAATAAAGATAAATTACCATCGGAAACAAAGGACACTTAACTCTCTTCAATAACGAAAATGATAGTTCTCAACAACAATTGACAAATATTCTTTCATTTAGTAAAAAAATGTCAAATGACAAAATTTTTTTCTTCCCTTTACTTAGAGGTCCCGAACACTGGTCACTAAAAAAAAATTGATGACAGAAATTTGGTGCCCCCTTTTTTTGGTGCACCGAGCCCGGGCCCCGAATGCCCTGCCGTAAATCAGTCCCTGATAATCAAGTTCAAATACGCACTAAAAATTCATTTTAATTTTTCTAGGCTCTAATTGGAAAAACTCAATTTAAAAACGAGCTGATGTGTGCATCACGTGACTTCCTTTTACTCCAACTTAATAATAATAGTGCCTCGGAGTAAGCAACGAAACTTTTTATACATTTTCACCCCAAGTTTGTTGCGAACCAAAGCAAAGAAAACGTTTTATACAGAAATTTTTGCCAATTTTGGCAGTTAAAAAAAAAAACCGCCAAATGTGTCGCCAAGTTGTCGACAAAACAAGGCGAACAAAAGCGTGGCGATATGTTGCCAAGTGTTTGCCAAATTATACCACTTGAGTTTACATAGAAATTAACAATGATTTTACCCCAAAAACTCGTAAAGGACCCCTTTTGGAGCATCCGAATGCAACCAAAAAAGGGGGTCCACAACTAGACCCACTAGGAGTCTACTTACCAAACTTCAGCTTTCTAGGCCATACTGTTTTTGAGTTATACGAGATACATACGCACATACCCACATACAGGGACGGACTGGTCAGGACGACTAGTCGGGGATCCCCGACTGGGGATAGCTGCTTAGGGGGGCCAACTTAAATAGTTGACCCTTTTTTTATCAAACAAATTTTCCTAAGAAAAATTACTTAAGTTATTGCATTTGAAATTCAAGTCGATATTGTGCATAAAGTAGAACGGAGCAAGTTCTATAGAACTGAAATTGATGATATACATCAGTGGTGCCGAACCTTTTTTAGTTTTACCTTGGTCCACATCTCATATTAAGAGGGATATCGCGGGCCAGAACAAATTTAAAATTTAATTATTTTTCTAACTACGTAGAATGGGAAAACAAGGAAAATTTAAGATAATTATTAACCAAAATTTGCTTCCAGTATTACTGAATGTCTATTTTATTGGTACGAACTTTGGATCTGTTTTTTAGAGACCAATATATGACTTCTTGGCTCCTAATTTTGCAACTATCAGTCATGTAACCCAATGAAGATGATCAGTAGGTTTGAAATGTTTCAGAATATATTTTGCGTTTCATAACATTGAACACAACAACGGGCCACATAGATCAGCTTCACGGACCCGATATGTTGCCCATGTAGGCCGCAGGCCGTAGGATGGGCACCATTACAATACATGATACTTCAGTCTTAGACCAGCGATCTTTATCCATCCATTCCGTGGTGAAATAAATTTAAGGCTATTTAAAAGGCTAATAGCCAAGAAGACAACAATATAAGCACTTGGGATAAGGGGAAAAACTTTTGAGAAGAATCGAAAATTTGCTCTCTGCAGCCTCGAAAATTGTTGACTGCCCATTTAGAGTTGGGGCAACAAATATGAGAGGACAATATCCTGGATTGCTGGCCAAGTTGAAAAAAGACATCGAAAAAAGACATCATTCACTATGTTCTCAGCAGGTTGTGACAGATTCAACTAAATACTGTAGGTTGGCAAGAGATTTCATTGGTCTATTGTAAATTACGGCTACGAATACTTTCATCTCAGAATCACATACGGGAAAACAAGTTTGGATTATGATAAACTGATCCTGAAACATGACAAAAATTTGGCTCAAAAAGGAGAGTTTCTGAGTCTCTCATCACTTCCCCTATAGTTTTTTAAAGCCTCGATGTCGAAAAATTTCCTAAGGAGAGCTCCCCCCCCCCCAACCAAACATAGTTACGTCACCAAACACAGCGTAGAAGTGCGTTTTTAGGTCCCTTCAATTTTGAAACATTTCCTAGGGAGAGTACACGCATTTAACTTAAGGCTGTGAGTATTTCAACGTACACACACTCGTAACATTTCACTATACAGAGAAAAACTGCATTTTTAAATCTTCAATGACAAAAAAACTCTAAGAACATCCTGACACTTCTATACGTCCACAAAGATAGCCTAAATAAGGTTTTAAATCGGAAAAAAAGCGCCTTGAACCCTTTAATAAGCTAAAAGATTTGAAACTGACTTAATTTAGAGATAGATTTTTAATTAAAGTTTTGAGAAGCCCGAACCTCGCACCCCTTATGTCTCCTATTGTTTCCAAACGAAGCCTTTAGTAACGTTTTTAGAACTTTAAATTCAAAAGTGTCTCCTGACTCGACTTTTGGTAACGTCAAGGCTTTTTCCTTAAGTCACCAACAATAGTCTACAATTAAGGGCCTTGAGGCAAGAACCAGGTAAGTCCAATTTTTCATTTATTTTTTTTTTTAATTCCGTTTTGCGTGTGGAGTGGACATTATAGATGTTCCGATTGGTGCAGCAACAGAATAGAAATTTAAGATGAAACCTCTGCTTTGAATTACACTGCTTGACAATTGCTAAGGAACAAGTGATTTATGCAAATTTGTACCTCAACCACCTGCCCAATGGAAATAAATTCAAGTTCAGATGGCGTGGTAGACCATGACTCGTTATCTGTATAAAAGGCAGTGCATACACGCTCAAAATTCGTACGAAAATTCACGCTGTTTGGTTTTCAACAAAAATAGTGCTGGATGTTAAAAAAGGTTTTTCTCTGAAATTCTGTTTGGTTCTTGAAATACTTAAGAGTAAAATATCAGTAAGACATCATTTGAGTATCTACGATCGTGGACGAGCGGTTGGACGACTGGAAGCAGGTCAAAGTGTCACCACTGTGACTGCTGCAATGGGTGTATCAAAAAGAGCCATCTCCTGCTTAAAGACGGCCGCTGAAGGTGGAAATGTTTTACAAAAGCATGCCAGGGGTCGTAGTAGGAGCACCACACCTTCAGAAGATCGCTATTTAGCCCTCGTGGCAAAAAATGACAGAAATTTCAATCTTAGACAGATAGTTGCAAATCAAACAACCGCTACCGGTGCGCATGTTTCTGCAAGAACCATCTTACGGCGACTAAATAATGTCGGTTTGTACGCTCGGAAGCCCGTACTTTGCATCCAAGTTCAACTACGCCGTCGTCGAGATAGATAACGCTGGTCTAAGGAACATGTTGGTGGGATCATCAAAATTGGTCTAGAGTGATTTTCTCTGACGTCAACAACTACTGTGGAGAGAGCGTGGAACACGTTATGCACAAAAAAAGTTTTGCGAACGTGATCGGTACGGCCCTGGCGTCATGGTGTGGGCAGGCATCATGCACAGTGGCAGAACACAGCTTCACATTTTTAAATAAGAAAGAGATACGTCGCGAATGCATTGCAGAGATGTTATGCTGGACCATGTTCGTCTTTTTAGGGGGGCTGTCCGTCCAGATTTTTCTTTTACGGACGACGATACACGGAAACACTGGAGCATTAAAGAGTCAGACACACTGCAAAATGAAAACATTCTCTGTATGCAGTGGCCTTCTTACTTTCCCGACTTAAATCCAATTGAACTTGCCTGGGAGGCTCTTGGCAGACGTGTTGCGCGAAGAACTGTCCCTCCCAGAACAGTACAAGAACTCAAATCCGCATTGAGAGAGGAGTGGGGAAAACATCCCCCAAGCACTCCTCAATAATTAGTGGGGAGTATGGAAAACAGATGTAAATTGTGCATCAGTGTCCCTGGTAATCATACATCATATTAAGGTACTCATGTCTCCATCATTCTGACCTAAATCATTTTTTTGGTGTTGTATGAAAATCATCTAAGTAGGATTATTTTTTTATTTTTAAGTTTTTACTTCTTTAATGCAGTAATATCTGTATTATTTTGTACTTATAATAAAGGCACATCCTCCCTACTAACTATCTATTTCGTTCTGTTTCTTTAATCATTATCTATTCTTAACTATTCCAAAAAATGTAATTGTTCCTTAGCAATTGTCAAGCAGTGTAAATAATGTGGGAAAGATAATAAAGTTTCTAGTCTACAACTTTTGTTATTTGTTGGTCATACCAAAAATGAGTGAGTCTGAACTTAGATTGTTCATGCATCAAAGCCCTCAATTGTGTTTTTCAGATTTAAATATTTTTCAGAGTTAAATATCGAAAACTTTCCAGACAAAGTCTTCGAACCTTCATAATTCCATTAAAGTCACTTAATGTAGCTCTTTCAATTATACTTAATAGAGATTTCTTTGAGAGAACTCCGTAACCCTTTTATCTGCACCTTTTATTTATAGCCTAAAATTCATTTCAATTTCAGAAAAAAATGCCGAGAGGGAACTAGTGCTTTCCCCAAACCAAAAAAGGAGCAGTGCGCTTTCAGATAAAAGGACACTTTTTGCTAGAAGTTTTGTCATACAAAAAAATGTGCTTTTTAAAAAACTTTTTGGTATACTAGTTGCAGACAAAGCCCAAGTGTTTTCGATGGCATTTAGTTAAAAAATATTGAGAAGCTTTTTTGATTTTTAATTTTTTTAAAAATGCTAAAAACATTTAGTTATACATTCTGATCAGATTCTTGTGGATAAGTGATTGAAGCGAGGAATTGACGTTTCATTGACAGGCTTGTGTGAATCTTAACCTTTCGAAAATTCTTTTGATTTTCTAAAGTTTTGATCACACTTTTAAGGGGCTAGGAGGGTTGATTAAGTAAAGGGTCAAAGGTTGGTCTAAAAGCGGAAATGCACGGCGCCCTCCTAAAAACTTTTGGAGCAAACGCTATGGAAACCTGTCTCCTTTCCTTTTAAAGTTTCTCAACATATTATAATATTACGTTTTTAAAATTTCAATGTCGAAAAATTCCGAAAGAGAGTCGCCGGATTCCCTATAGTAACTAAATGTAGTTTAAAACTGAGTCGAGTAGACTTCAGCTTTGAAATGCTTCCCAATGAGATCACTGAGCCTCCTTCTCTCTCTCTAACGTCACCAAAGATAGTTTTACGTTTTTTAATAGTTCAGCGTTGAAACGCTTTCGTTGAGAGTTCCGATGATTCCCTGTTCCATTAATTTTACCAAGGGTAGCCTAAAATATTATTTTTAAAACTTCGTATTTTGGAGAATTTCTGGGAAGAGACCCCCGGTCCCGACATTCTATTGTAAACAAAGGCAGACTAAAATGGACTTCAATTTTGAAAAAGAAAAAAGAAAAAAAAAGTCCCTTTTGTTCCCGCTCCTCTAAAGTTACCGAAAATTGTAAAATTGCAGTTTTTGACATCTATTTTGCAAACATCGCGTGAAAGGGTACTAGAACCTCTTCTTTCGATTCTTTTCTCCTTAAGCCTATATAGGTCAACTAGTTTCGAAACATTTCCGGGGGAATTTACCTGATTCCTCCCTTTTCTCAGGTCCTTCCTATGTTGTCAGTATAGAAGCCTAAAGATTTCTTTTAACACATGTAACCATTAATACTCTTCTTTCAAGGCACATAAAAATGTGTCAAAAAACTAGATTCAAAAAATAAAGAAAAGTAGGAACTAGCGACTAACGGTAGTTTAATGTCTTTGCTCGACTTCGGAAGAATGAGATCCGACACTGTTTAATTTAACGTTTTTTCATTTACAGAGGTGGGCCAAAATATTCTTTTGCCGACTGGGCCAAACTCAGCCAGTCTGTCCCTGCCCACATTCTTGCGTACACTGTAAAAAAAATCCGGAAACGTTTCTGAGTATATCGTGCAGCTGCGGTTCATGAAATTTTCAAAAACGTTTCTGAGTATTTCGGAATTCTCTTTCTATAATGTCCAAAAACGTGTCTGAGTAAATTTTCAGAAACGTTTCTGAGTATTTCGGAATCCTCTTTCCGTAATTTCCAGAAATGTTTCTGAGTATTCTGTGCAGCTGTGGTTCATGAAAGTTTCGAAAACGTTTCCGAGTATTTCGGAACTCTCCAAACAATTTTCAAAAACGTTTCCGAGAATTTCAGAATCCTTTTTCCGTGATTTTTTCTAAAATATAATTCTTTACTATAGTATTGCATACCATATCAGTTTCAGTTCTTTCATATCTAACAGCAATGAAACAAGCAATTTTAGAATCATTCGTGGATTTTTTTTCTTCTGAATTTCTAATGACAAATAGCATTATTAACAGCATAACATATGCACAGTTATAAATTTTTGAAATTTTTTGAAATAATACAGTAGTTTCGTTCTTAATCACAAAAGCGTCAGGGGAGGGGAGGGGGGTACTTTCTCAAAAGTGGGATTGTTTGTTAAACAATCTTAAACTTCAGGTTTTCTCTCAATATTTTCAAGACAAAATTATCAACATATTGTATTTTTAATGCAGAACTTAAAAACATAGCTTGTATCAAACTTGATATCTTTTATTTTCGGATAAAATTTGACAGAACTTACGTTCTATTCGCGTCAAGTCTATTTCTCTGATGAACAAAGTGTACCGAAAAGTACAACAGAGAAATTGGTGAATTTAAATATGACACCAAGTCCTCCTGTTGGAACCATTCGGGTTGACTCTTCTGTTCTTGCCCTTTTCCAGTTCATCACAAATATAAATACTTAATCAAAATAGGTTACTGATTTTATTTTTACAATGTGCGCAAAATGCATTATATATTTTATTTATTAAAACATTGAATCCTATTGCATGATTACTCCATTTCATATATACGAGATTCCCCCCCCCCCCACCATTAGAGTGATGGTGAACCCATAAAATGCTATAAAGCGCCCCCTCCCTTAAAAAAATGCAATCCTTGAAAATGTCGATGGCAGTCTGCGTGGTGAACGCCCCTCGTCTTCTCCTCATATGTACATTGTATATTAATAACATAGTATTTAAAAAATGATCACTTTTAAAACAATGACATGAAATAATATTTCTTTTTATTTCGACTTGGAAATGCAGCTGTTCCATTTTTGCCACTGACTCATTCCTCCTGACTGTCCTATATTAAACTAGTATATCCACGAAGGAAATGTTATTTAACGGGCAACTAATGTCAAGGAATTTTTTTATTGTCAACCACATTTAACAAAATGAATAAGCACATGAATTAATTGCATAACTATGTTACTTACTAATAGATAACTGGGCCATTTATAAAGGTTTAAATATTTTTAAATAAATGAATAAATTATAATAAAAAAAGATAAATAATACTGGCACATTTTTTGTGAAGCATATTACAATATTAGAAAACATTTGCATTACCATATTTTTAATGAATTAAACAATTGATTTTTTTTTTTTTGAACCAATGTATGTATATCCAAGTATTTCGAAATAACTTTTCTGTGATTGCTTTTTAAATATAAATCTTATTTCTTTTGCGTAATTAATCAGTTTCAATTGGTTACAACAAATAGTACACTGCGCACATAGGTATATGTAGGATAACTTTAAATTAATTCGATAAACCCAAAAACAGTTACAATTTGAGCCTCATCAAATGCAAATCAACAAAAATATAAATGTATATAACAACATGCTTTAAAATATTCATTAATACTTACAAGTGAACATGAGCGGAAGAAAATCTAAGTACCTTCATTACAACTTGATAAGTAATCCAAAGGGTTTCGTTTCATTCAGTATAAAAACGGGTGTTGAAACTATTCACGCTTGAACACACAATATATATGCAATCATGGTTGCACCGGAAATTGTAAAGAAGCAAATCGTTATTAACTAACTTAATAGCTGCGTACATCGTCTAAAAAATCAATGGCAGCCCAAAATGCAAAGGCATAAAATTAGTTTCGACTCAATTTACTACTCTCTAGACATGAAATAACAAGCTATCCAATGCTAAACAGTTGCTGACTGCAGCAACCATAGATAAGGAAAAAAAATAAGCTCTCGTTTTTCCGACTCACTGGCGCCAGTGTTGAAGGATAAATACGTTTCGAAGCATTGCGCCTCACTTCCGCTTCTAGATTTCTTGAAATAACAAAAAGCTTTCTGAATAATGAGGAGTTCGCTATTGGATGAAGGATTCTTATTATTTCGGAAACGTTTCCGATATACCCAGAAACGTTTCCGAAATTTGTTACAGTGTACGTCACGAGAAAACTCGTTCTTATTAACTTGGGGATCGTCAAAATGGATACTTCGGGTGTCTATACGTTCTTAGGTATGTACTCACGTGTGGTCGTGTTGGAAAAAAAATCAATATTCATTCGGGGGAGAGCAAAATAGAAATTAAGGCCGATTTTAGGTTTAAAAAAATTTCGCGAATACAATACTTTTTTTTTGGTAAAAGGAAGTAATAAAGAGTCCCACTTCGCAGAAATTCATTTATTGCGGACAAGTCTGGAAAAGATCAAATACGATAAACAAGGGTTGACTGAACTTGGTAGTATTTTTTTTTTCAGATGACATTTACATTACAATTTCAATATCATCTGTCATTGGTATTTTTGTTCCTTAAAATTGAAGTCATTCGGGAGCTTTTATCTTCTGATGATGAAGAAATAGTATTTAAAAAAGAAAAATTAATTTGAATTTTGACATCTTGAATACAAATTTTGTTTTTCGCAATCACGAGTGTGTGTATGTAGGCGTGTGTGTTTGTGTGTGGGGGGGCATGTGTGTTTGTGTGTAGAGTATGTGTGCATGTGTGTTTGTGTCTGCGTGCAGGCATGAATGTGTGGGTAGTTGTGTGTATATGTTTGTGTATGTGTGTGTGTCTGCGTGCGTGCGTGTGTGTAGTTGTGTATGTATGCGGGTGTGTGTAGGACATGGATGCAACCTGGAGACGGCTTTCGCTATAGGAGCAGCATCGTGAGGACCCGGTCGACGGTGATGCTGCAGAGGGTGGCGGTGGGAAAATAAAACCAAAGGACATCAAAACAGTCAAGTGAGAACAATAAACAATCTGATTGCTCAAGAAAAAAAAAAAAAAAACAGCCCAATAACATTTTACTTCGAGTTTTATGTAACTTTCACCTACATATCATTAGCAAATAAAATTGAATACTAAACAATTTAATCATAAAGACATTACTAAAAATATATGCAACAAAAAATAATGTTACATTTATCATTAAATGCTTGGTTTCATTGTGTAAGTAAAGTTTTCATTCAAAAATTCCTTTTCTGATACAAATTTTGATGAGCATTTAAGAAGCAAACGACTACAGACATTGTATCCGGTATTCCAGCAGCTTTGAAGAATGAACCCGTTGTAATTAAAATTAAATACTCATGTAATCCTTTTGTAATGCTTCCATAAAACAGCGAATCAGCCGCGGGAATAGGACGCCGTTTCCTAAAATTAATTGCACTGCCAAGTGCCCTTGCTATAACAATCAATTCTCGTCGCCTGTCGCCATTAGGACTGCTTCACAAGCTTATCGAGGGTACATTATAAAACTCTGCGTTTCGCTCCTGTAAATACGTGATCAATGGCTTGACTAAATTTCGTTTGAACACAAATTTTTAACTTCGTAAAATATCGCACAATGACGATGAAAGTGAGAATTCAAAATTTTGGAAAAGCGTATTAACAATTGATTTCAAATTCAAATGTAATGGGCCATTGCACCGGTCACGTGCAGGAATAAAAGACACTTAAATTTTGTTAACATTTTGTGATATCTCTTAATATTTTAATTTAACAAGGGTAAGCAATTTCTTTTAATCTTTACATTTGATACAATATGGGGCCATTTCCAAAATTTTAAAAGTTTTTTTTCGGAAAGAGCATGCTTAAAAACATACAATCTGACAATTTTTTAAATAATTAATTTAAGTTTAATGTGTTTAAAAAATTTCTTAAAACGGTGCGCTTTCATCGTTTAACGCTTCCGCCGATGACATCACAAATAATGAAATGCCATTCAGTGTTGCCATTCACGGTACAAAATATTTAATTTGCATCTTTACTCACATGTATTAGCAACAATATGGTTGGTAGCAAGCGTAGAGTGCAATTTTAATTCGCTACTTGATTATCATAACGTGGAAACGTAGTAGAAAGGTGCGGCAAAGTGCATCATTTGTGACATCATAAAGACCACGCCTTCTTTGAAAAATTGGACATTAAAAAAAATTATTAAAAAAATCTTTGGGAAAATAAAAGTATTTTCGGGATTCATTTTTTTTTTCTCATTCTATTCATTTCAACGACTAAAAGTTGTACTTTTGACTGAAGGAAACTACCCCATTATACTCCTGATACAGTAATATTTTTATTAAACAGTTTTGCTAGTTACAATTTTATTTATTTGCAAACGTCACGTGCGGTGCTTATGAATTAGTTAATAATTTTTCTCTATTAATACATTATTTCTGAAATAAATAGGAGCTTTTAGGAGAAAAGGTTTCACTGTAAAGTATCATTTGTTAAGAAACAATAGTTTAAAACATTTACAGAAAAAAAATGTACTGGGTCATTCTATGAAAAAGTAGTCACTTAGTCCTGCACGTTATGGCTCATATATTTCATCTTCTTCTTCTTCAAGGATTAGGCATATAGCCTGTTCCGGCTTCTTGGTCGCCCCACCGCTTCCTGGGCCTACCACTGTCTCGTTTGTCCTTTGGTCTGTAATTAAAGGCAGCTCTTGGAAGTCTCCCTCCTGCCATACGTCGAACATGGTTTTTCCAATCGTTACGATATTCTGTAATTTTTTCATTGAGGCTGAATATCTGTAATTCCCTTCGAATAGATTCATTCCTTATTTTGTCCAGGATAGTGCAGTTCTTCAGTGATCTCAAATACTTCATCTCTGTTGCTTCAATTCTACTAGTTTCTTGACTGTTCAAAGTCCATGTTTCAGAGCCGTATAGTAAGGTTGGCACCGCCATAACCTTACACTTCAGTTGTGTTTCCTTTCTAGTTTTTCCTATATTTCATTAAAAAGAAATTATTTAAAAATGTAATGACGAAACCTTTAATGAAATAAATGAGGCGTCACGTTTGGCACAAAATTACCCTTTTCCGTGGAATGGCCCTAACGCTCTTTCTTGCCACAAAACGCGCACAACGTTAGCTTATATTGCTGGTACGTGGTCGCGTGAAAACCAGGGTTGAGGGGTCGGAGTTTTTTAGGGGGAGTCGGACTGATTTTCCAGTGTCGGAGTTTGGAGTAAAAGGTTTATAACTCCAAGAGCCGGAGCAAATATCGGTCATTTTCCCTTTCAGTCCGCAACTCTACCAATGCTTGCAGAATCGGAGACGGGCTGATTTTGGGATCAACGAGTAGAAGAGTCGGTCATCTTTACTCCGTCTCCGCAGTTCTAGTAGAAACGATTTAATCAATCGTGACACATAATTAAGATTTTATAGTTTTGAAGAAAAATCGTGAACTTAAATATGCATTATTATTTTAAGCAAAAAAAAAAAAAAAAAAAAACAGCAAAAATTACATCAACTTTTCAGGGCGTATTTCAATATTTGAGGATGAATTACTTAAAACTACTATAGTGCAAAAACTTAACTTTCTCCAACGCGGTTTTTTCTTGAGTTTTGTCACTTCCGTTGCCAAGGTACGATATAGAAATCTCATAGAGCTACTAAACGTAACTAAGTAACCAAGGTACAAAGAATTTATTTTACATTTTATATCAAGAAATTGAACGTTTTTCAAAAATTCAAATGAAATTGTATACGCAGAACGTTAATGGTTCATATTTTTGAGTTAATTTATACATCGTCGCCTAAGAGCAACAATAAGACATTTAAGTCAGAAATAGTAATTGCTCTCAGCCGATTAACTACTTAAATTAGAGAGGAAATTTATCAAATTTATAAAGTAATGATATTTAATTTTCCATGTTTTATCGAAGAGAGTTTAAATTTATGCTAAGGGTTATTTTAGAATTTTACTGTTATAATCATTAGGGCGTTGTTGCAATGTTTATCGCTTCTGAAACTTTCTGATGTATAAAGTCGACATCTAATTGGTACACAGAACAAGCATCTACCTTCTGTACATATAAAAACCAATTGCTTGATTTTTTTCTCTTTTTTTCTCTTTTCTTTTTTTTTTTTTCTTGAAGAAGAAAGTTTACATTTTACATCCTTGGACGGGACCGTACACGATTTGAAAATTAAAATTCATTAAGTAATTGCCAACATAACTCCTGGCTATGCTAATTGGTTAATTTCTTATAACGTAGCTTTAAAAGATGTTCCAGAAAATATGCGACGAAAGGACCTTTATCTACAAAGGTTTATTGGTTCTATATACCTATCTCTGATAGGCGTGTTAATTAAATATTATATCTTTCAGACATTACATGTTGTTAAAAATTACTTAAAATAAATCGCAGTTGTAAAGCGTTTCCTAGTTCTGTTTACAAAACAATGTATACTTTCAGACATTTCATATGCATACGATCATATATGCTGCAAAGTAAATTATCAAACTATGCTCTATAATGGATTCGGGAAAGTAACTTGCATCATTGGAGCCAAATACAATATTTACAAAAAATATTGTTTGCGCTATAAGTACATAAATCAAAAATTTTAAAAAACCCCGAATGAGTCACAACTGTAGAATCAAGGGGGGAAATTGAAATTCCTTTTAAAAGCCTTATATTATTCAAAATCAATGTAAAGTATTTTATTTGCTATGAAATAAAAACTGGCAACAGATAAAAATTTTAAATCATTGCTTTTAATTTCCATGTCGGTCAACAATGAATTCGGTTATCAATCGCGTGAATAAAATGCTTAGCCGTTATTAAAATCTGCTTTAAAATTAATATTAAAGAAGAACTTTATTCGAATTAAAGTTATAATTCGAATTCTATGAAACATTGAAGTTCCAAACACATTCTATCAGACGTGGAAAAAAATTATCTTTATTTTGGTATTAAATTTAAAAAATTTTAACTATGTTTTCACTTCAAAAATCACGAAAAACCTTTTAGAGGTTCTTAATAAACATCTTCGTTAATAAATGTCATCCAGAGATGCAACCTAGCTAAGAACACTCTCGATCAACTCTCCTTTTGAACAAAAGAAATTTTTCAAAATCGGTTCCTCCGTTTAGGCGCTAGAGGGCCACAGATAGACAAACAGATACACAGACATGTCAAGCTTATAACCCTCTTCCTTTATGTGTTAGGGGTTAAAAAGACTTGCTCTATTAAAAGCGTTCAGGTTACTCTAAATTTTATGTAGCTACAATCATACATTAATGTAGCAGAAGTTTTTGCATGTTCCATACATATCAGTTAAAAAAGGAGCAACACATCCTAGATTAACTTTTTTTTTCAAGAAGAAAAAAAAACAAAAAATTGGTTTTTATTTGCAAAGATGCTTGTTCTGTGTACCAATTAGATGTCTACTTTATACATCAAAAAAAGTTTCAGGAGCGATAAACATTGCAACAAACCCTAATGATTTGGACAGTAAAATTCTAAAATAACAATTGGCATAAATTTAAACTCTCTTCGATAAAACATGGAAAATAAAATAGCATTACTTTACAAATTTGATAAAGTACCTCTCTAACTACAAATACTTATTATAGTTGATTTTTAAACATGAAGATATCATCGGCTGAGAGCAATTACTATTTTTGGCTTAAATGTCTTATTGTTGCTCTTAGACGACGATGTGTAAATGAACTCAAAAATATAAACCATTAATGTTCTGCGTAAACCAATTTCATTTGAATTTTTGAAAAATATTCAATATCTTGGAAAGCATCACTGAAGATAGTAAAAAAGAACATTCTAGAGTTTCAACTGCGAATTGTGTTAATTGTAATACCAATAGCAAAAAACTGTAAACCAAGCAAAAAAAAAAAAAAAAGAACTTAATTATTTACACTTTATTATTGATTATTGTAACTATGAAAATGTTATTTAACTAAGTCTAGTAATGCACTCCAAGTTTTCAAGAGTTTAAAATCCGCATAGGTCATGATTTAAACAGATCCTACACAAACAATTTAGACAGTCGTAAACAGATACATAAGCATTTTTTAAACAAATTTTTCCTTTTATTGGAGTTTTCAGCAGTTAATTGAACCACAGGATTGAAAAAAAAACCATAAGAGTAACTAACCTGAATTTAAATGCTTTTCATAGAAACAAATTGTCCTTTAAAAAAAGAAAAAAAAAACATACACTAAAATCACGAACGCCGCAGTGTGCAGACATCCTATTCCTATTCAGAGTCACAACTGACTACAACTGCATTTATGTCGAGAACTGCATACTAAGTGCCTTGCCTCCATTATTTTATATACCCATAGATGGCAACACCATCACCGGATCGAACAGTTAATGAAAATTTAGAACTAGTCCAGGAGCTAATAGCTACCTGGTACTAGCACCCCCAGAGGTATCGTTTCACTTGGAGGACATTGAGACCACGAGCATATTTAACGTCGCCCAGTCCCCTTTAATGATGACGGTGGGTCTTCGACCATCAAGGTTCGCACTCAGGACCCTCCGGCCCCGAATCCGACACTCTACCGATCGGGCTACCACGGCCCCATGTGCAGACATATGGAAGTGAAATTGACTTTCAAACGCGCTCAAGTAATTGCCAATCTTCTTTTTATTCTGGAAGCTTATCGTTCAGATTTGTTTTTACTGAGTACTAAAATTTCATTGCATCGCTTTCCTTGCTTGCGTTCGACGAACCTCACCGGTCGACCGGTGAGTAACCGATTGCTAACCGCAGCGTTCTTGAGAGCTACCGGTTTAACTGGTTGCTTCCGAAGTCTCTTTATGAGCCTCACCAATTGATCTACCGGTCGACCGCAACTCTAGCTGGTTGATTGGTTGATGGAACCACGTGACATTTTTGACCAATTATATGTATTTTTCACCTGCGTGTTATTCGTCTGCGCAAGTAACCGGTGATCTTTTTTGGTATACAGATTTGTTTATTTTCATTTATATTTTTCTAGTTCAGAATTTGTCTATCATGAGGTACACAAAATTTACACTATAAATAAAACAAAGACTATATGGCACTGGTAAGCATAGTTTAAATAGCGAACTGTGCGCTATAAGATGTATGGAGCAGAAAATTGTCATTCCGTTGAAACTATTCCTACTCTGCATTTTCCACGAGCTTTTAGCAAAGGACGAATGAATGTTATAGTATTACAGTTATATATTCATTTAAATAAAGAAAAATAATTTATTATTCAGTTGCAAATTTAAAACGTTAAAAAAATCAATGCCTGAGAAAGCCATTACATGGTTTAAAATAATAATTTCATTAAATTTAATTACTTTATGCATTTTTTTTCCTCGCGTTGTCTTACATGCATGAGTGACCATAGATTCCTCGTATTCGTTTCTTTACTGATTTTTTTAAGTTCGTGAAAATACCGTTATATTTGTGAATTTCTTGTGCTTCTGGCTAAAATAGTAATGGAAAATGAAAGAAAAAATATAGAAATAGTAGTTCAGATAATTATTTATTTACTTATTTACTTATTTATTTTATTTTATTTTATTTTATTTTATTTTTTTGCATTTGTAAAAGTTTGTTCAGTTTAAGATTTTGGTTTTAAGGGTCCGTTTTAGTTTTCTTTACTAATAATAAAGCTGTATCCGGATCTCTCTCTGTCTGTCAAAATCTCTCTCTGTCCGGATATCTCTCTGTCAGGATCTATGTGACGCTCATAGCGCCTAGACCGTTCGGCCGATTTTAATGAAATTTGGCACAGAATTATTTTGTAGCATGGGGGTGTGCACCTCGAAGCGATTTTTCGAAAATTCGAAGTGGTTCTTTTTCTATTAAATTTTAAGAACAAAATGATGGACGAGTAAATTACGAAATTATCATAACGTGGAACCGTAACATTGGCACAAGACAATTGGCGAGAAATTCACCATACATTATTTGTTAATATATAAGCGAACCAAAAGTCCTTTTAATTTTTCTACTACGGGCAAAGCCGTGCGGGTACCACTAGTACTTAATAAATGATCTATTCAAATCCATATACCTGTTACATATAGCAAGAAAATGTCATAGGGATTCGATTTGCGCTAAATATTTTCCTATAGCATTTACAACCTAATAGTCAAACATACGAGAACAATAGATTAAAAAAATGTGCTTGAGTATTCGTCACCGTTTTAATTACGTAGTTTTTGCCCACTCCCCTCCCCCCTCCCCCCCCCCCCCCCCGAAGACCAAAATACAAACGTAAAATTCGTTAGAAGTTCCACTATCTGATATTTAGAAATAATTGGCTGAGTTTTTCGATCTCATTTCCGGGACTTAAGAAGTAGAAGAACAAATTTTAATTGATGAGTTTCTTCTGGTTCCTGATCCCTCTAGAGATCTTGAGATTACTGTTACCGTAAAGAGACACAAGATTACTCCCTAACCAACTAGAATTTCTTAATTGCCGGTAAGTTATTTTTTAATTTCAGACATTTTATTTTTTATTCAGTAAGTAATGTTTTAAAACATTCAATATCAATGCACGAATTTAAAGTAATCTAGGAAATATTGAAGGACATTTTTAGAATTAAAATATTTGATTAAAAAAATAATCACACATAATTTAAAATCCTTTTTATTTTATGTTTTTATTAAAGAACAAATATTCTTTTATTTAATGGAAAATCAAGAAAGAGAATATTGACAATGTGTTTGAGTGAAACCAGTGTTTTTCCCATCCACTTATTTATATATTTCCCCGCACTGGCAAATCCAATGTTCAGTCAAATATCGTTTAACGCGATTTATTCATCCGACCGCGAGAAATTATTTTCCGCAATAAAGGATTCTTCGTTTATAAATCAAATATTTTTCTAGTTGGAGCGTAGTAAAATTAAGTACGGATTTTTAACTTCATTTTTAAACATAATTGTATCCTTCTAGGCACAAAATAACACCCTGTAGCAACCATTTCACTCGTGATACCCAATATATTACTAAACGTATGAGGAAATAAGGCAAATTAGACGTCATAAATACCAAAATGCTATTCTTGTGCAACTAACTGTGCACTGCAAGATCACTAATCTATGCAAATAATGAATATTGGAAATGAAATGAGTGCAAATGAGGGATAATGTTTCTCTCACCCCGCCTCTGCATTGTTTCCTTTGGACCTAGCGCTTACTGTTTAACAAGCTAATAGGTGAGCACCATCTATTCCTTCATATTAGTTCACATTTTTCGGAGAAAATGCTTTGTACTTGGGACTCATAGCAGTAATTCTGGTTTTATTCCGAAAAATAAGTGCAAAAATTGTAAAATAAACCCCTAAAACAACAGATTTTTTTGATTTAAGTATTTAAGGGGAAATGCCCATATGAGTCTCCTAACTTGCTCCAAATGTTTATGCTTTTGAACGCTGCACCACTCTAGTCCCTCAGAATTGTGGTTGTGGCTAACATAATGTTATCTTCCCCTCAAAAAGAGTAATAGCTATAAAACTGTAGAAAACTAAAAAACTGGAGCGTGCCATTTTCAAAACGTGGGATATCTTGGGGACAATGATGATCAGATTTAGATTAGAAGCATTTTAATCCTTTTTTTTTTTGCCGTGCAGTGTTATTCATAGCAAATAGGCTAGTAGGTTTTACGGGCTCGACAGTACTCCCATGTTGCTTACAATATAAACCTCTAAAAGATTTCTAAAGCATCAAATTATAAAAAATAATACTAATTATAAATAATAAACGACTTGATATATTCTTTAAACTTTCGCAAGACTTATTGAAACCAAATAAAGTAGCTTCAGGACAAATCCATCATTCTCTCAAAATTTCAAACAAATGCACTGAGCTGGCTTAAAACCTTCCCAGAAGCTACAGTCGACATCGGTTTAATGTTCACCGTTGAAATTGATTGCCCTCACACATGCTGCCTGAATGCTCAATTACTTAACACTGTAGAAGGTTGTCACTCGAATATGGGGTTCACACAGCGTGTCAACACGGGCTAATGACCTTACAAGAAGATTAAAGTCAGTGTCTGTCGGAAAAGTTGTGTCCTATCTTTCTCTTAATTAACAATTTTCAGCCTTTTGTTTTAAAGTTTCGGTTGAAGTGAGAAAAAGTATCAACTCTTGAAAAGCGATCTGAAGTTTGTTAACATGGAAGATTGATGGTTTCGCTCATTTTCTTCAATTGGTTCCGAAGCAATATTTGTTTACCAATGAGTAATTTGAGTTAATCTCATTTGCAATCAGTCTAATTGAAAATTTCAAGTTCTTCTTTATTTTTTCAATTTGCATGAAATGGCTTAAGAATCTTAAATAATCTATTGCACGTTGCACATGCGTTATTTATATTACTTAAACCGACACTGAATTTTGTAGTACATTAATCAACAACTTCTGCAGTGGTTCAATAGTTTTCAATTTTAAAAAGACACATATGTTTTAACCCTAGAATACCATAAAGGGACTGTGTGGTTCTTCGCATAGTATGTTATTCAATTAATCAAATAATAACTAACTGAAAGTAATGGGACTTTTTGCCTATTTATAAAATGATCCAATTTTATTTATTTATTTACTTTTTTTTTTCTTTTTGCTGATTTAGTCATTCATTCATTAGCCTCATAGAAGTGTAAATATTGAACCTTAACCAAGAAAGATGGAAGAAGTCACACTGACTCCGTAGATATTCTGCAATACAAAAAGAAAATTGTTCTTTTATCTACTTATAAGCATGAAAAGGTGCTATTCACTCTAGTTTCATTTTTCTCTTCCTATTTTGCATTTGGTCTACTGTCAATGAGTCAAACTTCATGGATAGCTCATTGGAAGATAAACTAACACTTAACATTTTGGCGTGTAGATACAACATCACAAAAATTAATATGCATCCATTTTTTACTTAGTCACTGAAGGAGGTGTGTAGAACATATGGACTCATTCAGGAAGAATTTTGCTAAAAATTTACTCGAAAATCAGGATAAGGCCACATTTGTGTTGTGCATGTTAGTTTTAAAATAAATACTCGTACTTCTATTCTTTACACACCCGATTTGTCTCCACTGCAAAAGCTTACTGTTTTTTTTCCTTCCTAAACATTTCTAAAGAAATAAACAATGTATTGATCACTCATATTCAATTTTGAAATTGAAATTCCAGTTTTCCTGTTCAATTAGTACCCTGACAAACTCCCTACTATATTATATATGAATATCATTATATATTCTCTTCCATACAGTCCCTACAAGAGAACCGTATCCAGCCCGAGCTTCATTGTCAGCTTCATTTTCGCGCCCTTAACCTGATCCTTCTGTTCTTTGTGAACCGTAAACAGCCCTTTAGCGCGAGAAAGCGTAATGAAGGTAGAAACGGTCGGTTGCCATGACTACATATAAAGCAGCTCTTTGTGCGAAAGCGTGTGTTTAGTTCACTTTTTGTCTTCTCTTCAACCAGTCCTCTCTTTCTATTTGCTGTTTCGCAATCAAAGATATAAAGATAGAGAGCTATGAGACGAAAAATGGGTTAAGTCGTTTAAATTGTTGAAGATGCTTCTTCCAGTAAAAATTATATTTGTGCTGGATAGATGCAAACATTGCTAAGTTTTACTAAGCTATTGTTATTTTACTGAAGTTAGAAATGCTTATGTTATGCATTAGATGTGCTCAAAGTTGGTAACATTCACTCACGGATGTTTAAAATAACTGTCTTGCTTTCTTAATCCCGAATGGCGTGTCAGGATATTTTCTTGAAACAGTTATTTCGTATACGTGAATTATTTTCAGAACTTACAAATATTAACATAAATATTTAAATAAATGAGAAAGGAAAGGAAATATAAATGCGAGCATCCTTTTCAGTGATTGCAAAATTATTATTTGGAAAATGTATGTGAAAATTAAGATGTACGCGTTTGTTGCTTTGTAGAGCAATTATGCTGAATCGACTGTATGATAGAAATAAAGAACCTGCTGTAAAATAATTAAATATTTAAGTATATCCTCTTAGCAAAAGAGAAAATCTGCTGTAGACAGGTAAAAAGTAGCAACTGTGAATTTTTCATTTTTCTTTTTTTTTTGAATTTTTCAAATCTATTGTACTTTAGCTGTATTGTACAAGCTTGCTTATTCAGCTGAAAAAATTGCGAAAAAAAGTCTAATTCCAACATTTCCTTTGTTGAAATTTAACACAAAAAGCTTTTTTTTTTTTCAAATATCTCTAAAACTCATTTCTGCAGATACTGCCGTTTACCTGCTTACGGCTAATCTGAAGACCATATCAATGAGACAAGTATTCTTAAACTTGGCACGTGCATTTTGGATGCTGAGAAAATGCTTTTGCTTACATCTGGAATTATTTTAACTTACAATTTCATATAAATGTGGTAATATTTGATCAAAAAAGATTTTTCAAGATAAAAGATGTTTAAAAAATCAAAAGCAGGATTTCCATGCATAAGGTACAATTTGTTTCAAATAATAATAAAGAATGAAAAACATTCTTTGCACACATATTTTTACCTTGTTACTACCCACCTTTTCTACTTGTTTTTGAATATGGCATTACGAAGCAGAAAACTGAACTATACCGCTGATATCTATTTTCATAATCCCTATTCAGGGTTCCCAACAGCTTTTCAGTGTGTCTCAAGGGAGAAACAGGAGTTGAAATCTAAAAATTGAGACTAAAGGGACCCTTAACATAAGTTTTAACGGTCCATTAGGGAAGCATCGATTAATCGGTAGTACTCGGTTATCGGACACTTTATCAATTAATTGTTATCGGCCAACTATTGCCATTTAATCAGGTTAAACTTTTTGAGCAATCACGAATTGCTTATTGTTTTCACTTGACCGTTGAATGACGTCCTTTGATTTTTGGAACTGGGCATCTGCGAACACCACCGTCGACTCGTCCCTGCACGTGCTGCTCCTCCTGGCGCTGGTTCTCCACCAGCAGAACTGTCCACCATAATCCGCTCCTCCTGGGCGGTTGTGTCAAGATACTGCTCACACACACATGCCTACACACACAGGTGCGCACACACACATCTGCACACACACACACACACATACTCGAGATTGCGAAAAACATAATTTGAATTCAAGGTGTAAAAAATTTTATCTTTTTTTTCCAAATGAGATTACTTTTGCTTAATGCAAGAAATTAAGCTGAAGGAATTTCTAACACCTATCGAAAGTTTCGAACTTTAACTGTTATTCCCTCCTTTGAATCAAAACTTACAAATTAAAGTGGTAGACGTGTGGACAATACATTTATGTTTAAAAAAACAAACACGCGAACAGTTTTAATAAAAAAAAGTTTTGTAAATAATAGCGCACTTTCTTTTTCCTAGGACTGATGATCTTCTAGTGTTTCATTCCGGATTCCTTTTATAAAGGTGGAAGAGTGCCGTCGGGGTGATGTCTTTATTTGTGTGGATTAAAATTATTTCGAGGTCGTAGCAAATCTTTCTAGAGCACAAATAGCATTCTAAGCAATTATGATCCAGATTAGCGGCAATTGGAAATTTTCATACATTCTTCTTGTGTTTACATAAGAGCAGTTGGGGACGCATATGTACATGAATAATAATGCTGGCTGCTTCAAATGGTACTTCTATTAAACAATTTATAGGGAGAGACCGACAAAAATTGTTAAAACAATGGAGGAAATAATCCATCTGGCCCAAAGCGGGTAGACATTCATATGTCGCCGCATGGTGTGCAAGCGGCGATGCATACGTCTGTCGTGTCTACCCGAATTCCCCCGAGTTTCAATCAGTCCGAGCGAAGCAGCGGGGAAGCGGATTGACGTAGCCAGGCTTTAAAAGTTGATGCATTTCTAAAAAGAAAATGAAGGTTTGTAATTTGTGATTAGTCGAAGACAATCTTATTTATTAATTGTCAATAATATTACGTTATTCTCACACCATGTACCTATAAACTACGATGGTCTTTCTGTTTGTTTGATTTCTTTTTTAATTCAGGATTTTAATTATCGAAATACGAAACCTGCTTTCGGGCAAAATGGGTGGGGCAAAGCGGGTCCACTCTCTTTATATTTTTTGGCAAATGTACTGACTTTGATTTTCTATTTAAATTGGATAAGTATGACTTTAAAAGCTTATAAGTTTACTTTTTATGACGCCAGTTAACTGAACAAATGTGCTGATTTATACCAATAAATTTAAAATTGAAAATCTAACTTTTTTTTACAATGGAAGTCATTTATTACTTTCATTTTGACGGAAAATTGTAGCAAATCGCAATTAGTTAAGGTTACTCCTTTAGGCCCACTGGCAGGGCAAAACGGGTTTTTCAAGTGTTTGTAATGTTTGATAATAAATAAACATTGGGTGTGAAATAACGCAAAGATTTTTTTTTTATATTTTTATTCTAAAGTTCACGATCGCTGCTAGGAAACAAAACCAAAACTTTTTCGATAAAAAGTCAAAAACCACAATTTTTGATCGTTTTTCGTTGACCTACCCGCTTTAGGCTACCCTCCCCTACATGAATTCTGAAAACATCCGTTCTTTCAAAGATATAGTCGTCAAATTTTTTTTCTAGTCACCACGAGAATTGCCATACCCTGCTTTTGGGTATTGGACAATGTGATTTAGTGAACCAACTCCACTGGTAAAATCACAACCACATAAATAAATTAAATATTTTTGAATGACACATCATTTTACTCTGAAAACATTTTTTAGGGTCATATAAAATATTTAGCTTAACACATATGTTTTACTAATATTATTGTTAATATAACGATATAGAGTATGCGACTAGTTATAAGGGCCCAACTTTTAATGGCCAGGTTTATCTTGTATTGTCAATATCAAGTTTGTAAATGACATTTCAGGAACACCACCGGTGGATTCTCAAAAAAACATCTTTCAAGAATGCCCCCACCACATATTTTTCTTGCATAAGTTTTTATCCGCAGTGTGCCTTATTTTTTTTACTACTTCTCTGTAACCAGTAATGAATATTCTTTCCATTTACGTTTTTAAAGGGTGTCTTTCTTACGGACCTGAGGCTGCTGTTATTTCATTATTACTATTATCTTTTCATTATTATTATTTGTTTTTAATCAACTCGCACAGTTATTGGTTCGTACTCATTCCTAACGTTTTTCCCCCATCATGTAGACATATTTTTTATCCTTAATTAAAAAAACTTAGAATTCTTTTATGTTAATGTCACCATTACTAGTCAAATAACACTACGTACTTTAGTTATGCACGCATAAGACCATTAATTATCTTTTGGCCATTCTTACTCAAAATTGTTCTTTCGGATTGGCGATAAAACATAGCTAATTTGGAAACCGTTAAATAAAAAGTGGAGCAGTAGAATAGTTCACTTTATTTCAGTTATTTATTTTTCATTTGATGTCGTTGTTCGGACAAACTTTTGAAAAGCGATTTGTCACTTATCAATTTTCTAAATTTTAATGCTGCTCAAATTCTTAAGTCAAGATACTTTAAAATAGATTATATTGTAAGGATAATAAGTGTTTTAATGCTGTTGAACACTTTTTGTGTGTATATACTTTCTGAAAATAATTGAATGCTGCTAGAATCACCATAACTACTTTGCAATATGCCCACAGCTAGAGGAGTGTAGACATAGCTGGTCTAACCAGTGTACTCTTTTTTTGTTTTCAAAAGAACATATGCAAATCCTAGTTAAAAACAAATGAAAATTTCACAGCTATAAACGCGCAATTTCTAACTTCTTACACGAGAGAATTAGCTTTTTTTTTGAGCTACAATTACAACATCACACATCAGGAATTATCCAAATTAAAAAAAACAAACTCTTTACCAGCACATAACTATTCATTTACTTTACTTAAAAAATTGTGTTTGAAAAAAAAAAGAGAGACTGAAGGATTTGAAAAAGCGGCATTCATTCTTTATTGTATAACGATTGCGTTGGTCTAAAATCTTAAGTATAACAAAATGGTCATTTGCTTAGACACTTTATGTTTACATCTCTTATTTCTGTTCTCGCTTAAAAGCCAAAAACATCCAAGGAAAAATATGCTGCATTGACATTTTGCTTTATGCATGAAAACAGAAGATGACTTACATTCTATTTTAAAAACAAGCTTAATATTTGCTTATTATTATTGAAATAAAATATACACAGTGAAATTCTGTCAAAACAAATTTCAAAGGACCGCAAATTTTGATCCTTGTAACAGAAACTTAGTTGTAATTGAATTCAAATAATGTAATGGATTTGAAACCTAGACTAAAAACGTATTTTGTTGAAACGAATATTTTGTTGTATTGGTATTCGTTTTAGCGGCATTTCATTATATTTATATTTTTTTAATTTTTGCTTAATTTTTAAAAGTTAGATACTTTTCGGAATATCTTGTGATAAATGTTCACGAACAGTGCTTTACATCAATATCGCCACAACTATAGTTACTAATAATAAAGCTGAAAGTCTCTCTGTCCGGATCTCTCTGTCTGTCAGGATCTCTCTCTGTCCGGATCTCTGTCTGTCAGGATCCCTGTGACGTGCATAGCGTCTAGAGCGTTCGGACGATTTTCATGAAATTTGGCACAAAGTTAGTTTGTAGCATGGGAGTGTGCATCTCGAAGCGATTTTTCGAAAATTCGATGTGGTTCTTTTTCTATTCTAATTTTAAGAACAAAATTATCGTACGGTGGACAATTAAATTACGAAATTATCATAACGTGGAACCGTAACATGGTTACAAGCCAATTGGCGAAAAAATTCCCCATCTTAGCACTTAATTCATTTGTATGACGGTACTTCACTATGTTTATATTTTTATAATGTTTTTCTTAGTTTTCAAATGGTTTAATACTCTTTGGAATACCTTGGGATAAATGTTTACGAAAAATTATGTACATCACTATCGCTACAACTATAGCGACCAAATAAAAAAAAACAACTTTATCTGTATATGAAACTGTCCTGGATGCCTTCATTTAAACGTTAGAAATCAGCATTACAAATACATAACGCATAAAAACCCTTCTTAGCACTTAATTCATTTGGATGGCGGTATTTCACCATATTTATATTTTTATAAGTTTTTACTTAGTTTTCAAAAGGTTAGATAGTCTTTCGAATATCTTGGGATAAATGTTTACGAAAAATTCTGTACATCACTATCGCTACAACTAGAGTGACCAAATAAAAAAAAAACAACTTTATCTGTATATGAAACTGTCCTGGATGTCTTCATATAAACGTTAGAAATCAGCATTACAAATACATAACGCATAAAAACCCTTCTTAGTATTTAATTCATTTGTATGGTGGTATTTCACTATATTTATATTTTTATAAATTTTTACTTAGTTTTCAAAAGGTTAGATACTCTTTGGAATATCTTGGGATAAATGTTTACGAAAAATGCTGTACATCACTATTGCCAACACTATAGTTACCAAATAAAAAGAAAAAAGCAACTGTTTCTTTACATGAAACTGTCCTGGATATCTTCATATACACGTTAGAAATCAGCTTTACGAGTACATAACGCATAAAAACCCATCTTAGCACTTAATCCATTTGCCTTCTTAAGAGACAACTAAGCCTGTGGAAACCGTTATGGTTGCATGTCCCTGAAGCTCTCCTCTCCATAAAGTGCATCTTTCCAAGATCTTGCTTTTAAGACCCATCACTGCAATCTTGGTAGTCAAGTAAGTGGGGCGGTGGCAAGGGGCGTTGACAGCATCGTATAATGGAGATTGATGCCTGCTTTTCATAACTGTTTTTTTTTTTTTTTTTCGATATTGTCGTCTTTAAGCATAGCTTGGATTGAAACCCGATTGGTTCTTATGATGGCTTTTGTTTTGACAGAGGAAAAAAGTACCCATCGTATTTTGATGGACAGAAAAATGATATGATATTTATCATATAAAATCAATATACGAGATAACTCAATACTTTCTAAAATAATTGATTTTGTGATTTTCCACTGAAATACATTTAAAAAAATGCTATATAAATGTAAACACATTTACTTAGGGTGTCGATTTTTTTTTTTTTTTTTTTGCTATTTATTTTAATAACTGCATGAGTTTTTCTGTTTTGCACTCAAAACAAAAGAGCTGTAAATATACTTTATACTTTTAATTAAAACTTAGGAAAATGTGCACACAAGCAACTATAGGGACTCTCCTTAGTTGCTATACAAATTATTATTATTACCATCTTTATTTCTTATTTTTCTCTTTGGTTTCAGTATGTTTTATGACTTCAGTTTAAGTTGATTACTTTACACAGCAGAAGTGGATAAGTTGATGTTGGGTAAAGAAAAATTTAAAAAATATAAAAAGATATTACTGCTTTTCAGATTTTTTATTTGTAGATATTCAATAGTGTTTAAGCATTCCAGACTATTTCTCTATTTGAAATTATGCAAGAAGTTCGTCTAGAGCTAAACAAGAATATTTTCCAGTATGTTAGCAGCCGTTTTCTAACAACAACCGTAACTCTCTCTTTCGAAAGATTAGTTATCAAATATCATTCAAACATATCTTTTTATTGCATAAAACACACTTATAAAATACATGATACAAAAAAAAAAAAAAACGCGTACACAATAAAAGAATTTTTAATTGTATATGTGCATCTATGTATGTGCCGACCGCCTTGTCCAGTAGTCTGACTGCGGGCGGGTAGGTTTTGAGTTCGAATCTCGGCCCGAACATGGATGTACTTTCTTTCTCCTATCTTTGCTTTGTGAGAAGATGTTGAGCAGTGAATGACTGCCTACCCTATAAGTGATTGCTTAGGGCATGTGTGTACTGTGGAAGTCGCACTTCACACCAAATTACGGCACAAGTGCAACAGCGCACACCAAATTGTCAGCCGAGATAGCACAAGACAACAACAGCTGTATAGGTAAAGTGAAAAATTATCATATAAGCTTCGTGCTACACTATGATTAAAGTGGAAAACCAACGTAAATAAAGCACAAATTTTGAAGAAAATACAGCATACAGCTATTTAAAGGCTACAATGGAGCCTCTTCATCAGTGCAAGAAGCTCACCAACACAACCGAAATCAGTTCTCTCGCGACTCTCGATTGTGTTGGTGAGCTTCTTGCACCGATAAAGAGGCTCCATTGTAGCCTTAAAATAGCTATATGCTGTATTTTCTTCAAAATGTGTGGTTTATTTTTACACTGGTTTTTCACTTTAATCTACTGTATATATGTCTATTCATTCATTTGCAATGTTAATTAAAGTATAAATAAAATTAAAATTTTAAAAACCCCCGACTGAGTCGCAACTGTAGCATCAAGAGAGAAAATTGAAAATCATTTTAGAAGTCTTATATAATTGAAAATCAATGCCAAGTATTTTATTTGCTACTAAATAGAAATTGGCAACAAATAAAAATTTTAAATCATTGTTTTTAATTTCCTTATCGGCCAACAATGAATTCGGTTATCAATCGCACGAATAAAAGCTTAGCCGTTATTAAAATCTGCATTGAAAAAAACGTTATAATTTGAATTCTATGAAACATGGATGTTCCAAACGCATTCTATCAGACGCGGAAAAAAATTATCTTTATTCTGGTATTAAATTTAAAATTTTTCAACTATATTTTCACTGCAGAAATCGCAAAAAACGTTTAGAGGTTTTTAACTAATATCTTCGTTAATTAATGTCATCCGAAGACTCAACCTAGCTAAAAGCACTCTAGATCAACTCTCCTTTCAAATATTTTTTTTTTCAAAATCGGTCCATCCGTTTAGGCGCTAGAGTGCCACAGACAGACACACAGACACGTCAAAATTATAACCCCCTTCCTTTGTGTGTCGGGGGTTAAATATATTGAGCCCTGTTTAGTTCATCAGTTTGAATGTATCTAATAAATGCATTTTATATTTCTTGCAAAATTTCTAAAAAAAAAAAAATTCTAATGAAACAGAAGCTAAGCATAATTCTTCTTTTCGAACATGACCTATTAAAACGTTTTGACATTACTTGCGGGTGGATTATAATAATAAAATCCCGCAGGAGATATAAATAAATTAATTTATATCAAGACACATCTACAAGCCACTGCAGAAAATTACTTCTCCAACTTGATTATTTCTGAAAATAAGTTCTCAGCAAGCATATCATTAATCAGTTCCGTAAAGAGTTTCATAAACGCTTCCCATCCGCGGTAACCTGAAATCTATAAAGAAACTATGAGAACAAAGAAAGTAATTTCCCCCTTCACTTCATTTACTCTGTAATTAGTGAATTCGTTACCGAAAGAGCCTCAGAAGGGCACTAGCCGCGTTTCATTACAACTATTCATTAGGTATTTAACGCTCAACGGCTGGGATATTATTGTATCACTTGGAAAACGTTTCCCCGAGGAATGGTTATGAATTCGCAGTAGAAGCGAGGTGTAAAAGCGAATTAGTTTTGCAGCATGTTTTCTTAATCAACAGTTTCTTTCTGTTTAGCAGTAAGTATTTTTCGATGGGAATTCATTGCTTTCAATTGCGTATTCTCGAGAATTTAAATTTTTTGTGGACGTAATTTGTTTCTCCTTTGGTTGTGTAATAAAAATGTATTAACAATGTGCTAGCGGTGTTTACTGATCAAAACCTCGCTCTTCCAACTTAGTTTTTCCAAAAGAGTTTTTCCTTACTTTAATAATGCTCGGTATTCGACATCATTTTTGTTTTCGTTTTTGAACTAACATAATTGTCTAATTATTTATAGATCAAAAATAACTTGGATAAGGTTTGTTTTGAAGTTCATCGGCAGTCTTTTTCTTAACATTTTCCATTTAAATTTTAATTAAATTCATGTTATATCTCAATTTTATGCTATGTAGCAACTAGCCTGGACAATCACAAATTGTCAGTCAAAAACTTTATTATAAAAAGGTTGCTGTTTTTTCCAGAGCATTTTCATAGTGGTGATATGTTAAAGTCAGTGATTGAACTGGATTTGAAGCAAAACGGGTTAAGGTTGGTTTTTGACCTGATTGAGAGTGAAACGTTCCACTTTGCTTTTGTTATAGTATAAAATGGAGAAGTAAGAGTATAAAAGCTTGAAGAAAAAATGATATTTTAACAATGGACTAAGCCAATTTTGATACTAAGCGCCTCACATCATAAGTAACATACTTGGAGGTAACATACAAAGGAGAATATGTAATTCGCTAAAAAATAAAGCTTTCTGTTATGTGAGTTATAATTGATATTGATTAACATTTAACACTAGTTATCACAATCGTTTTTTTTTTTTTTTTGTTTTTGTTTCGGAGCTTTTTATTCCCCACTAGGTACACGGGGCAACCACACCATATTAATACCATAGGGTAAAACGGATTTCCCTTTATATGGAACGTGGTCGCTTTTAGCACGCATTAGAACCATTCATAACCACATTACGACTCGAGATGCCGTGGATTCAGACATAAGATTGGGTTTGGTGCTGATCATCGTCAGCTTAATTTAGCAACCACAAAGTGTTTGAACAGCTACACATCTGCTCAAACATCCGTAAGGGGTGGAGGGTGGGGATTGAAAGTTACCCGGGCCGCACCACGAGGAGGCCCCCATTATTACGACCCTATTCCCCGGTAGGTATATTTTGATGCTAATTTATCTAGTCAAAATATTTTGTTTCAAAATTTTAATCTTGTTGCGGAAAAATGGCCGCGCGTCTTGCTGGTGCTACGGATAGCTGCTGGATGGAGCTGTCGTCGGCAATCCAGCTCCGTTATTGACATTTTCAGCTCCGTTATTGACGATTTCAGGCTGTTAGTTTATTACAATTCCGAAACTGCCGCCTATGAATGTCATAAATGGACTGCTTGCGTATTGCATGTGGAAATTAAATGGTTTAAGGGGGTCTGGGACGCAAAAGTTGTAAAATTTTACTTTTTAAAAAAAAAATCTTACCATTAAAAAAAAATCCCTTTTATTCTGTTTAAAAGGATGTCTAAGTCTTGTTTCTATGTTAATTAAAACGAAGGATATAATTATTTCTGTTGCATGCATTTAACTAATAATATATTTAACTTTAAAACTTTAAGCACATTTTTCTCCATGATGCATTTGTTGCTATTTTTTTTGTATTCAAACGTTTGTAAATCAAGAATTGAAAAAAGATAACGTAATAAAATTTGGAACATATCTTTTTTAAACAGTTCACTTTCATTTTTATTCGGTAAATTTGAAAAAAGTGAACTTCAAAAAATATGATTTTTTTTTTTCTTTAAGTACCTTTGAATTTTTCGAAATGTTTCTACAAATATTTTTTTTTTATTGAATTAACATTTTTTAAATCACCGAATTAAAATTAAAATTCAGATATTAGGACATAATTTTATTTAAAAAAAAATAAATTGTCCAACAATATTTTGCGTTTTAGCAATTTAAAGCAACCCCCCTTTTTTGAGAAAACAAATTGAATTTAAATAATTGTTTTTGAATACTTATAAAATGATTTTGCCTATTAAATAGATGATTAATCAGTGTAAAAAACTTAAAACTCTAAACTGTTTCATTTTTTTTTCAAAATTTCCCGACCCCCCTTGAATGGTATGTTTTTTGAAGTAAAAATATGATCCACTATGCTGAATAACGTAATATTATTATTATTGCTTTTGTTCTTGCTGTAGTTTCTTCAATGTTATTCTACTTATTTCATTTACATAACACATCTTTTTTTCACATTTAACACTTTGTTTGTAATACTTCATAGCTTTTAGTAAAGTTCTTTTAAAGCAAGCAATCATATATTTTTGCATTGAATCAATCTTAGTAACCAAGAAACACGAGTAGCGAGTGTACAAACATGTGTATAAAAACGAATATATTTTATGTAATTTTAACTTACTGTATCTAAATCTTAATCACGATAAATATTGTATGAATGTTGTGTGGTTGCACAAAAGGTAAACTCAAATATTTCACAATTTTAATTGCTTTTAAAACGCAAAAAAAGGAGAAAAGAAAAGAAAAATAAAATTTGATTTTCATCTGCTCTTTAAATTCCATTCATAATTATAATGAAGCATGCTCTTTCCTGGCAAAAGCGAAACCCTCAAAAAATCTTACTTTGCTACAATCACATAAACTTCCGTACACCTAGGGTTGAAAAAGAAAAGGAATATTTTAAAATTTTAGAACTTGTTGTATTCTGAGTTTAAGGAAGAGAAATCCAAACTACTGTTTCAGTGCAGTTCATTGCCTGAAACGTACGGCAAGGTTTATCAACAAAATAGATAAATCTTGCTTTTATAGCGGAACCGTTGTTCTTTGTTCGAAATTGTAGCTAGTTCCAAAGGAGGAAATAAATAAACTGTTAGAACACACCTCGGAGCTACGGTTCTTATCTTAACAACTGATTCACAGAACAACAACGAGGGAAATACGCTCAAATGATAGAACATTTTTCTCTGTAATGATCTCTGTTTTAGGAAACAAGCAAAAATACTTTCACCATTTTGGCTCACTTTAAATTTTATCCGAAGTTTTTCTGCGAAATGTTTTGTTATTTTCAGATATTTTACATAAATATAATCTTTGTTTCCAAATCGGCTCAATTGTTTTAAAAATAAAGATAATTAACAGATAATTTTATATTATTTTGTGAACCAACAGTCTAATTTGGTATGTGTTTTAGCTTCTCTCGGAAAATCAATAAACGTGAGGCTTGAAAGAAAGAAAAGAAATGCACAGCTAATTATTGATGGGCTGATTAAAACACTTTCACTCTTCTCACATCGTCTCTTCAAAGCAAAAGTGGGATATATTACTGTTATTCCTGGGATTAAATATATTACTGTTGCTATGGGGTGAAGATATTGTAATTTTTTTAACCCTTTTCTAAGATCATGCTGTATCAGTAGAAAAAACGAGTAATTCAAAATGTTGCCTACAAACAGAGAAATTTGTTGTACTAAAATCCACTAAGCATCGTGCTATTAATCTAACACGTTTTTATTGCGTCGGGGAAATTTGTCTACCAAAGCGTTAGTTTACAAATTAAGTCATCCATATGTTACTGATAGCCGTCCACTCCACGTTCGCACAAGATTTAGTTCTAATGTTATTATTCAGTAAAGCAGTGTTAATAACAGTATGTTCTATGCAGTTAATTTCAATAGTGACAAATATTTCCTCACATGAAGTTAGTTTAGGTTATTTATCCATTTGGGCAAAAAATTGTGGAAAATTATATTCGGGAAAAGAAACATGAATTTTATCCTCTGATTTTAATACAACTTAGCTTTCTTTACTTCCAGTTATTGTAAATACATTGTCAGACATGTGGTGTTATCTTTTTAAACGAAAAGGCAGTTTTTGAGTGTTGATTTAAAACCTTTTTGAAACAAGATCTTAATTTTTTTCCAAGCCCTACTTCTAACAGAATTGTACGTTTATCCGGCCCGAGTGCAAGTGGGACTCTGGAGGTACATACAGCTATAAGTAACCCCATTAACAACCGTATTCGTCAGATGATTTGATCTTCGGTCAGAAAACAAAAAAAAAAAAAAAAAAACAATCTAAGCGCTCACCGAAAATAAACTATCTCGTGAGTACAGACATAAAGCATAATCGGAAAAAATGTAATACAGTAGAAGACCGTTATAACGCCGACCTGTATAACGCAATTCTCTATAAACCTAATAGGTTCTCTCTAATAGGTTTTAAAGTTAAAAAAATCCCTCTGTTTTGCTCTGCAAACTTAAAAATTGTTAAGCAAATTAAATTTTGAAAGTTTTTTAACTTTCCATCTTATTTCAAAGCTTTTAAATTAAAAATTAGTACTCATAGCAAACAGAAAATACCAGATGGCTCTTGAAATGCAGCTGCTATGCACACCATGAAGCTAGGAGAAGTGCAGGATTTTGATTGTGAACATATTTGTTTGTGAATAACTAATTGTAATATTGGTGCTTTAATACTCATTGCAGATAAAACTCATTCTGAAGTGCTAATATATAGATATAAAGTAGATAGACATAAAGTGAATATTAGTTTCAAAATTTGTGAAATGATCTACATAACGTAAAAGCCTGTATAACGTAAAAGTTCTGGTCCCAAGGTGTGCGTCATAATGGTCTTCTACTGTATTGCTCAAACATCAAAATCAGACTCCAAACCTGGGCCCATGGCATGGGAGCCAACTCCAATACCTTTAAAGGTTGAAAAAAAAATGTTGCTTTAAAGTTTAATATACAAATAAGCAAAATGTGTGAATACTAGATGGTACACAAGTCGGCTGACGCGTGAAGGACCCGGTTTCATTAAGCCCCTATAGTGGAGGAGTCGACGCATCCGCCATTTTGAAGCAAACTTGATCCAGTGCTTCGCAGCGATAGCACTGCTGACATTTCTTTAGCGTATGTTAAATTAAGTCAAACGGGTGGTTGTTCGGCTGTTAATTGTGCAAACAGCTCTACAAAAAAGATTACAGCTCTTCAGATTTCCATCAGATGCATAAAGAAAAAAAATATGGATAAAATTAATAGCCGACGAAGTGACTGGCCGCCTGGAAATGGAACTCGCTCGTGTGAGGTTAATATCGATTTATTTCTCATGATTTTACAGTCATAACGTTATAAATGCTATGTAATCTTTGCTAACATCTTGCAGGGTTCTACGTAATGTCTGTTATTCTATATTTCCCTGTTGTGCGATAAGTACGCTTGCTCCAACATGCCGGATGCGTCGGCCTCTCCAGTTATAGGGGTTCTAGGTTTCATTTCCCGACAAGAATATAGGGGTCATTATTTGGGGTTGAACGTCTTTGCATGTCTTCTTCCTACCCCATTGTCAGCGTTAGCAAACAAGCCAGGGGACGTCTCTATCAGTCAGGTTCATTAAATTAAGTTGACAAGATAATCGTTTGTCTGTAGTATGTATATTAAATGCACCTCGAATTAACTTGAATTGAAAAGTAGAATTTAAGCCAATGGAATACAGGACAAAAACTTTCAATTATGGCCACACAGCTCAATTGGTGCCAAAAGGTAGCTCTTTGAGTCTGGTAGTTAACAAAATGGAGTGGAGGAAAAAAAAAAACACTAGCCACAAGGAAAATGGATATTGAAGAATTCTAAAAAAGCCTGGAGCTTCATGGGGGAAACTCCCCTAGGGCTGGCATAACTTTAAGATGTTCCTTGAATGTCGTAGGCTATAAGCCTAGAAAAGTAATATTAATCCTCGACATCACAAAAACAGTCACGGAGAAACAACTGGAATTCCAATCAATGCAAAATAACGCATGCACAAGCAAAGTACAAAATAATTACATAAATAACTGAACGAGCTACCAAAAATTAAACTAAATAAAAGAATACAGTCAAGCCCGCTTATTAGAATATCTGTTAAAAGAATATCGTGCTTAATGAAATACATTTTCAATGTACTAAACTGTTGCTGTTTATTTTTTAATCCCATTTAATTGAAAAATTCCGCTTATTAGAATAATTTTTCGGGGTTATTTCATTAATCGGGATCGACTGTACTGAAAATCAAACTAAATAAAATGACAAGAAACTATTAAAAACGTACCTTCTACCTGTCCATAGCCATACGGATGAAACTGCTTGTGAATTTTCCTGGTTAACGATTCTCAGCTAAGGAATAAGTTACTGTCCAACCACTGATTGCATGGAATTTTCAAACGTCCAGATGAAACGAATCTATCTGAATGAGGGGGAAAAGTAAAACTTTGATGCGCGTATTCCGCTCATTTGAATGATACTCTGCTTCTGCAAAAGCTGACATCGCTAAAAAGTAATAGATTTGTCCATTTCCGGCTGTAAAACAGATGTTTGTCTTTCCATACAATCCGTGGTCAGACAGTACTATAGCTATAAAGAATCTGGAAGAAGCATTGTTATAGTGCGGCATCAAGATTTTTTTCGCGAATAAAGCTGTGAAAATAAATTGTGAAATGTACTTTGAAAATAAAAATATAATCGTACAGTGCGTGATTTAGTCCTTTATTACTGAGTTTCATACTTATATCTAGGAAGATTGTTGAGTTGGTTCTATTGGTCTGTTTGAATAGTGTGGTAGATATTTTTTTTATACTAAAAGTTTTAAAGTCTGTGATGTTAAATATAATTATTATATCTATTTACCTGAAAGCTTTTCGTTGCTATGCAATGGAAAAAGGAGTAGGGGAATGTAGGGCAAAGTGAAATAACGGGTCGAAGTAAAATGGTAAAATATTTACTCTGTTTTATCGCCACCTATCTTGTAATATTTTAACTATGTTGTACCACATGTAGTCTATTGCAGTCAAGAAAAAATATGGCCAAAAATTAAAGTATTTGATAATTCAGACAATTAAAAAAAACAATACTCATATAGTAATAGTCTGAAGCAAGTCAAAAATAATTTTTGTTCTTTAAAAGTATCATATTCTTGCTATTAACATTTTGAGTATTAACTGAGACTACTAATATGCAGTGCAGTGCTTGTTTATTAAATATTTAGGTTATTTTTATTTTAAATAATTTTTTATAATTAGTCATGTACATGCGGACAAGCCCGTGCCAAGCCTGATTGGCGCCGTCATGCATATGTCTTTTGAGCGCATTTATGCAGTAACGTTCGAGCAAAATATAGTTAACACCTGGAGCTCGGCTTTGTAGCCAAATGTAATATGGGACCAAAAACGTTTCGCATTTAGTTTAACCAAAGAAAAATAATCTGTAAATCTTTTATTTTGGAACGCAGTGTACGCTTTTACTTCATGTCTCAAATTATTTCGAGTAAGAGCAGATGTAACGGAAGGGCAATCGAAATCACATTTTGAAATCTGACTTTTTCTCTTGGAAATCTTACATTTAGCTGTTGTTAAAAAAAGAGGTGGTCAGTTTCAGTTAATCAAAGCGTTTACCCCAAAAATTACAAAACAAATCTTAGAATTTGATTGAAATAATTACTGCTTATTTTGGTCTAATAAGTACAAAAAAAAAAAAAAAAAAAAAAAAAATGGGAAACGGCTATTATGCAGCTTAAATTTCTAGTATTTGATCAAGTATCCAGAAAGTAAGATGTCTATTTTTGAACTTCGAATTGATCAATATTTAGTTTGTTTCTGAAATAAATGTTTTAAAATGTAGAAAATTCTAAAAATAAAAAAAGATCTGAAAAACCTCTATTTACCGAGATAGCGGGTTTTTTCAAGATGCCTGCCCGAAAAAAACACGGGTGGGTTTTTTCGGGCAGTTCCCGGTCTGACGAACACTGGTTTTGATATGCTAATACGTTTTTGGAAAAAGAAAATATTTTAAATATTAAAGTCAACCCCACTTTAAATACATCTCTAATCTGTAATTGATAAATAATTATTCAAAGTTGTATGCCTGTCTAAACATGGCAGCGGAGTACTGAATAGATTTATTAATTGACGTAGAGGATATTCCCCCTTAAAATCTGAAACTGAAACCATTTCCGATAAAATCAAAAATTCCAAAATACGGAACCGTTACAAAAGGCATTGAATTTAACATCAAAAACAAGCATATAGTCACTCCAAAACTTATTTTTTTTAATGTAATACACAAATAGTTCAAGAAGTAAAATGGGAGGGGGGGGGGGGGGAAATCGAGTAATTATGGTCAAGTCGTTACTTTTCGAAACTAAAAAGTTTCCCTACATTTTTGTCCACAATATAAATATTACGCACATCTAAACAATAAAACAATATGCAAATGTGCTTCCCGTATTTTTTATGTACGATAACATGAAGCAGTGGAATTAACATGAATTGAAAATCACAAAAAACTATAATTACGCAAATTATAATACAGTGAAACCTGTGTACAACAATGCTGTCAATAACAATAAATCTGTCTATAACGATATTTTCCTTGGTCCCAGCAAACTGTCAGCATGAATAATCAAACTGTCTATAACGATAACCTGTCTATAAAAATATATTTTTTGGTCCTAACAGTATCGTTATAGACAGGTTTTACTGTACGAGGTATTTCACCGCAAGAACCAAAATGCGGAATAGCAAATTTCTTGCACCTCGTAACTTCAACCGTGTGTACTATAGACATACCGAAATAGCATTCCCGTCTCCGCATTAAGAAGGAAAATGCTAATGTATGCATTAATTAAAGTCACTTGTTTTCAGTGTAAAAGATTGCGTTTCTGAATAGCATGTTTATAAACAAGTTTCTTTTTTCCTTTTAGATTCCTAGCGATACGGATTAATTGTTTCAATGAGAAGTATAATTTCCCCGCCGCTATTAGATGAATTGAAGAATTCAATTTTACATTTTCGTTCTTTTCGTTCTTTCGATTTTTTCCCCTTCATATGGAGCATTATTGCTCGGTAAAGCTGGCACCGTCGTGCTGCGCACGACCTTGCCCATAGGAACGGCGCGGTCCTGCATGGAGCAAAGTGGATGGGGCAAAGCGAAATAATTCATAATATAACTCACTCAATTAGTTACTAAATCATTTACATTTTATTAATTAATTCATTTACATTCTTTTATTTAGTATATCACTTATTTATTCATTCATTAACTTTTTTCTCATTTATTCACTCTTTTACTTACCCATTTTTTTTCTTCATATATATATTTTTTTTAATAATTCGTTTATTATTTCAGTATATTTTTATTTATTCATTCAACCTTATGTTTACTGATTCAATGATACTTTTTATTAGTTTGAGTTACTTTTAATAATATAAACATTTAAAATGTCTTATGGATGTAATTTTTGAAAAATATATATATATATATTTTTTCATTTTTTGGTTTTGAATAAATTAGGAAGTTTAGCCTATTTTCTAAAATAAACATTTTGATAATAAAAATCAAAGCTAAAGTTATGAATTCCGAAATTTTAGAAGTATTTTACTGAAAGAGCATGCTTAAAACATAGCACTTGAATATTTTGAAAGTAATTTGACAAGGTTTAATATTTTTAAACGATTATTTTAATTGCTGCGCAGATTCAATATTATTTATTACGATTCTGCTTTGTTGGTTCATCACAAGTGACGAAATGCCATTCACTAATGCCATTAGCTCAGTATGCAATATTTTAGTCACTTCTCAATTATCATAATCTGGAAACGCGGTAGACAGCAAGCGCAAGTATTCAGCGCACCAGTGGAAATGCGTGGGAGAGTTCATCACTTGTGACGCCATAAAGAACACGCCTTGTTTGAAAATCGAGCACTTAAAAAATAATTAAAAATTAAACGTTTTGAAAATAAAAGTTTTTCTTTGCTCCATGTTATTTATTTATTATTTATTTGCTCATTCTATCAACTTCAGTGAGTAAAAGTAGTATTTTTAATTGATGGAAACAACCCCATTGAACTGAGACCAATCACAGTGTGTTTTTCACTGGAAGCCAATTTCAGTCAATTCTCTAGGTTACGTTTTTTATTAGACACTAGTTTGTGGTCAACTCACGTCACTGTTGCTGATTACAACGCAGGCTCTTTTTTCTTATTTTCTCTGACAAAAAGAAAACATTGTTTGCATTAGAAGTTAAATAAATTTAGTCTTAGTTACGATGGGAGGGAGAAAATATAATACTTATATTTGTGTTTTTTTCGTCTGCGAAAGCCAGAGTTTACATAATTTTACAGCTAACTTTTATCTATTTCAATACTATTCTCAACCTGAATTTTTTGAACAACACATTTTTTGGATTTAAAATATACAGGGTGTTTTAGGTCTTGAATTGATAAAGAAATTTTACTAAAAAAACTGCTTCAGATTAAAACATAATTAGTTTTTTTTTTTACTTGATCCTTTCTCATAAAGTTTTTGTTTTTGTTTTATTTTTTTCCAACGTTCACTAGAAAATCACCCACCACGGTATGAAAGATGCAAATTGGTTCTTTATTAGAAAGATTTCGACTTAAAATTTAACATATTCAAAAACATGTGAGATTAATGTTTAACATTGATTGGGAAAAGCATTTAATTTTTCATATATTTTACAACCGAATATATTTTTATTTTACATATTGTTAAATAGTTCTTTATTTGGTTACATTTTGATAATGGGGTCGTTTCCAATACTTTAAAAGTTTTTTTTTTTTTTTTTGAAAGAACATGCTCATAAACATAGGATCTAACTATTTTTTTAAATATTTTGTTTAAGTTTAATATATTAAAAAAAATACTTAAATAGATGATCTTTCACTGTTTACATTTTTGCCGATGACATCACAAATGATGAAATGCCATTCTGTGTTGCCATTTACAGAGCAAAATATTCAATTCGCATCTTTACTCACGTGTATTGGCAAAGGTATGGTTGATAGCAAGGGTAGAGCGCAGTTTTAATTCGCTTTTTGATTATTATAACGTGGAAACGCGGTACAAAGATGCGCCAAAATCATCATTTGTGACGTCATCAAGGCCACACCTTGTTTGAAAAACCGGACATTTAAAAAAATTAATTAAAAAATAACTGTTGGGAAAATGAAAGAAGTCTGGGTCCATGTTTGTTTTTTTTTTTTTTTTTTTTTTTTTTTTTTTTTGCTTATTTTATCAATTTTACTGATAGTCCAGTCAATAGGTAGAAAAAAACGGGCTTGCCTTACAAAAAATGGGGTCAAAGATTTTTTTTTTTAAATTTGTATATACTAATGCCAATATGAAAAAACCAAGTTATCCAACACGAAAGACCTCGGGAGAACTTTTGGGGGCCGAAAACCCCCCAAAATTTGTGACTTTTTGTATTATTTTCAAAATATCTCAAAAATGGTTAAAATTACAAAAAAACTTCCAATACAAATGTTAAAGAGGAGTAAATTTCCTTCAACTTTTGTCATTACAACATTTTTGTAGCATGAAAAGCAAGCGAGTTACAGCTTCTTGAAAGTCACACTTTTTCTGAACCCCTTAGCGAAGTGCGTGAAAGCGCATCGGATAACGGAGGAAAAAAGGAGAAACGCCGGCAATCTGACCTTGGAAATCATTTGTCTTTCGCAGCTGAGGGTCAATGCCTCTGTTCCCTTTAACTTAAACAAAACACCTTCATTCTATCCCCCCTCCCTTTTTTTTTCCAAATGCGATGTATCGACTCAGTAGCTACTCATGTTGATCACTTCAGAGTTCGAGCAAGAGTATGTTTTATCAATCTGTGTGTTCTGTATTATAATTTTTTTCCAGAAATGATTACGCCTGACCAAGGTTTTTTTTTTTTTTTTTTTTTTTTTTTTTTTTAATTTGCCAAATCAGTTTGAATGAACGCGAAATAAAGATTGTCAAGGAGAAGGGAATAGAAAATCTTCAAAGATGCAACGCAAAACGTCAAAATGAAGAACATCAGCGTTTTTTGTAGGACTTAAAAGAAGTGACAATTCACACTGCCAGTCACAAATACTATATCAATGAGCAATCAATCTCTTCCCTTGAAGTAATGGTTGAACCTAACATGTTAACTGAATTCCTCAAGAAAGATTTCTGGCAAATTATAACAAGAATCGTCTTATTCAACTTCTTGAGACATATGTATTTCGAAGAGTGTGGCATTGAAGTCAGGCAGACTCAACAAGATGCCGACTTACTTACTGTTCTTTCAAAGGCGAAGGAAATTGAAAAGGTTGTTATAGTGGGCGAGAGGATATAAATCTTTTGGTGCTGATGACAGCTTTAGGACAGCTTTTCAGCAACTTGTTCTTTTTAAAACCTGAAAGAGAGAATGCTTGTGATTTGTTTCCCCCCCCCCACTAAATCCTTTAAGTTTGACCCCTGCAATATTCTTTTCATCCATGCATTTAGTCGGTGTGATACGATTTCGGCAATCTTTGGCCAAGGGAAAATTAAGTTGTACAACATAGTCAAAAAAACTCCTGAAATTAAGGAAGCTATTGAAGTATTTATGAACCAAATCAGTCATCATGATGTCATAGCTGCAGCTGGAGAAAGCATTTTGAAAATATTATACACAGGTGACTTAAAGTATTTGAACCCATCTTTGGATACTTTGCGATTTAATCTTTTTATAAAACTAGTATACAGGGCCAAAATAAATCTTGCAGGGCTACCTCCAACTTTCGAGGGGGGTGTTGGATGCTGGAAATTATCACTCATATCGGTGCTACCACCAAATTCAAAGTTGGTTGAGCAACATAATTGATCGAGAGAAATGGGGTTGGGAACGCAGAACGCAAGGTCTAATGCCTGTTGACACGAAAAGGGATTCAGTTCCTCAGACTTTTTTGAAGATTGTACCTTGTACCTCCAAGAAAAATTGTACTGGAGCCTGTTCTTGTCGCAAGGCAGGTTTAAAATGCTCCAGCACGTGCAAACACTGCAGTGGCACAAATTGTGAAAATGTTGCAGAAATTTCATCTTTGGATGAGACTGCCGAAAAAGATGATTTGTTCCAGGAGCTTTAAGAATCACTGCAACAAGGAGATGAACAATTAAAGGACCACAGCTTCTTTCTACCCCCTACAGATTCTGAACCGGGAGAACTTGGACCTTCAAAACGGCTTCGAAGAAGATAAACAGCGTATTTTGTTGTCATTTCTCTATTTGCTTTAAGGTCGAATGAATCTCTCTGTAATTTAGATATATGTATTAATCTTCTACAGTTGGATTTTCATTTTGTAAGGAAATTCTTTTGGGTTTTCCATGCCTCAAAAAGTCAGTTTCTGCAGAATTTTTTCAAAGTGTTCATTACGTATTACTATTGTACCTTTATTTATTCATTATTATGTCTATTGTTTGCTTATTATCACCCTAATATTTATTCATTCACATTTATATTTGAATATTGCATTTTCGCTTGTAAAAGAATAGATGGTACGAATTATGTGCTTTAAATGAATGAGAAAATTATCTAATTAATTACAAACTGCAATATAAATCATATGTGATTGGAGTCTGACTGAAGACTATCTCTGTCAGACTAGAAATATTAGTTCGTGAGCGGTGGGGGAGGGTTTATTATTATTATTGTATCAGAGCATAGGATGCATGACTGTGTTGATTGTTTGCTTATTAGCTGCCTAATATTCATTTCTTCACATTAATATTTAAAAATCGCATCTTTGTTTGCAATAATTAGACTAGACTGTACGAATTATATCCCTCAAATGAATATATATTGTGTAATCCAGTTACAAACAACAATATATCATCTATTATTGGAGTCTGATGAAGACTACCTCTGTCAGATCAGAAAAGTTAGTTCGTGAGCAGTGGGGAAGGTTTTTTTTATTATTATTGCATTGTCGTATGTGCTTTAAATGAATGCGTATATATGTATTTCAGTTTCATAATACATCGTGAGTCTAGTGGGGACTAATCTGTCAGCCAGAATTGCTACTGTGCCCAGCGGGGGGGGGGGGGGGTGAGCAAGAAACTCAAACTACTTTAACTGTCGATAAACTCTCTGAAACTAAAGTTTCTATTCAAGTTCTAATAATTATGACGCCTTGCTTTCAGTGTGAAAGCTTTTTTTTTTTTTCGGAGTGGAGGAAAACTGCCTATTTTCAAAGAGCTATAGCAAGCTTGTTATTTGTGCTACAAAAAAGTTGTAAATACAAAAGTTGTAGGAAATTTTATGTTCTTTAAACTTTACATTTAAAACTTTTTTCTAAGTTGAACCATTTCGGAGATATTTTGGAAAAAACAAAAAAAGTCATAAATTTTTGTGGTTTTTCGGCCCCCAAAAGTTCTCCCGGGGTCTTTCGTGTTGGATAACTTGGTTTTTTCATGTCGGCACCAATATGTACAAATTAAAAAAATAAAATCTTTGACCCCATTTTTTGCAAGGTAAAATGTATCTATTGATTGGACTATGACTAAAAGTAGTACTTTTGACTGAAGGAAACAACCTCATCGAGACTTTGGACATTGAAGCAAATAAAAATACCATAACAGTATACGCTGTAAACATAATTATTATATTAAGTATACCGGAGCAAATTGGTTGGATAAAGCTTTATTACTGCATCAAAATTATAGTTTCTTTTCTTATGAAGATACTTCGTATTACCTATTCTGCGAAACCATCAGTCATAACATGCGTGAAGGGTTTGAATTTTTCTTCCTTCATATAAAGTCGCATGACTGTACTTATTCGTTAAATACCTGTTTAATTAAACCGTTAACTTTGGTTTGGTACTTTTTTTTATAGTTTAAGTAGACTATACGTAAATTACTATGTTCAAAACACTCAGCGGAATAAAATTTGCGTCCTCCTTTCCCATAATGGCTTGAGCTGAAAACGGACCGCTTAGTTATCTGAGTTCAATGTCTGATCAGCAAAACAGTTGGTAATATATCTAGGTCTGCATTGACAAACGAAGCTCTTCTCTGCTTCTCAAACGTTGATTCAACGCGGGATTTGCATAAACATACACTTTTTCATCCGAGTCCTCGCACCTACCACTATTCGTGCACTCCTTAAAAAAATCCTGAACTTTTACCGTAAAATCCTATTTCACTGTGATATTTTACGATAGAATAAAGAGAATTAAAAAACGCAATATGGGCGAATAGCAGGTTCAAACTCAGGACCTTCGTTTTGGCAGGCGGTTCTGAGGTGAGGAAATAGAGTGAGAGGAAATAGTGCTTTATGTGCTTCCCGTTTCAAGTCACGTGTCGTATCAATTGGCGCAGCAATCTTTTTTTTTTCTTCGGTACGATTTACTGTAATTTTTTTTCGATACAGTAAACGCTGCATTTTACAGTAATATTTACGGTAAAAGTTTCCTGAATTTTTAACAGTGATGGTTCAACCAGTTGAATGGAATCCTGAAGAAAGCTCTGATTTTTTTATTCAGACCAGAAACAGAGTGTTATTTTTTTTTCAATTAAACTACTTCTCACGTTTTGTTTCTTTAAAAGTTTGCACTAATTGTTTCATAGTCAAATTCACCCACTCGCTCAACAACTCACTCATTCACTTAAATACACTCCCTCATTCATTCGCTCACTCACTCAACAACTCACTTGCTAACTTAAATGCACTCCCTCAATTATTCACCCACTCACTCAATCATTGAGTTATTCTCTCTATTGGACAAGTATTCATGTGTTAAAATTTTTATTCATTTATTTTCTTCCCTTTACTTACTTATTTATTTTTATGTATTTTTGTTTTTGTTTCTTTTTATCAAATTTTATTTATTTATTTATTTTATTGCATTATTAAATTAAATTTTATTTATTTATTTTTTTATTTTTTGAGCAATTACACTGCTTATTGTTTTTATTTGGCCTTTGAATGGCATTCATTTGATTTTCTTTTCCCCCCGCCTCCCTTTGCAGCACCACCGTCGACCGGCCTCTCCTAATGCTGCTGCTATAGCGAAAACCGTCTGCAGGTTGCGTCCATATCCTACACACACACACCTACAAACACACGCACGCACGCACACACACCTACACACACCCACACAATCATGCCTGCACACAGACACACACATATATATACACACACACATACACCTACACACACGCACACACACACAATCATGCCTGCACACAGACACAAACACACACATACACACACACACGCACACTCGTGATTGCGAAAAACATAATTTGAGTTCAAGATGTCCAAATTAATTTTTATTTATTTTTTTATTTTTTGGTTCCATTTAGTTTAATTTTATTTATATTTTTGTCTTTATGCTTCTTCCAGAACATTTTTTCAAACGTTTCTCAGGAAAAAGTTATTTTGATGTAGAATGTGTTTCGAAGAATTTAAAGGAATTGCTTCACATGCATTTGCGCACATTTTAGTAACATTTATCAACATCTACATTTCCATGCTTAAATTCCCACTGCCCCTTATTGAAAAACAGTGCGCATAAATGGAGGCCCGCATCAGTTTTGCATTTCAAATTCAACGCTACCACCAGTCCAGCAGCTGTGCTAGAAGTCGTAACATTGAAGTGTCACTATCATGTCCTAGAAAAACGTTTTGTTATTCCGAACAAGTACCGCCCCTTTCGTCTCGTCTGTGTTCCTTTTTTTTTCGTTCTATCAGTTTTCCTTCTCCGTGCTTTCCATTCTTGAAAACTGTGTACAGTGGCAGCACGTTTTCAGGAGCACAATTAGGCTATTTCCTTTCGTTCTCTGTAGTAAGTTTAGGAAAACGTGTTTTGTCGGCGGATTTTTCCTTTTTGCTTGACTTAAATGCAGAAATGGAGGAATTCAGGAGAAAAGAGATGAAGATTTCAGAAAAGATTTATAATTCTGACGAGTAATTCAATTTCATTCCTTCATATGCTATTAAACCAGTTTAAATGACCTTAACATTGACTCTCAAATGACTCTTGTAATTCTGCGGCAATATTATGAATTCGTAGATATTTAATCATGAGTCCAACAGGTTGTATATTGGTGAGTAGATTTTTACTAACTATGCATTGGTGAAAAAACAATTTATTAGAGCTCTTAGCTTCAGATGAGTTAGCACGATTTTCGCGTGGTTTATCTTTCAACTAAAGATCTCCAAACAAAAAGATTTAAAGACACATTTTAAAGGCTTTCAAGAATCTCCAAAATCCATTTTAAAATTTGATTTTTTGATTTTAAATTTGCCTCTATGTTAACAACTTTAAAAAGATGCAATATGCCGATAACCCGGTTATTCTATCGATATATTTCTTCCTTGTTATAGATTCATCAGTCTAGAATAGGGAATGAACAAGCTGGAGGAAAATTTCAGCTTATTGAGACGACATCTTGTTTGATAGAAAATTAAATAATAATGTTACTTAACTAGATTCTTGCTTACTTAAATTTACAGGCCAACCAGAAATAACTTGGAGACACATAATACATTAGAATTTTAATACTAATGAAAATATTACATCCGATCTTCGAAATAGATATGAATACTTTATTTCGTCTGATATATTTACAAATTTTCAAAGTGGTTATCTTTAGCCTTAACAGAGAGCTTTAAACGTGACACAAAATTTTCGGGTATGAGTCGCAACTCACTTACTGATATTTTATCCCAATCCTTGCAAAAGGATTGATGACAAAGTTTTATGAGGTTTAGTACACACCCTTGTCTCCAAGACCTTCTTACATAGTTAAACGACCCCAATCTGCAATGGTTTAGAGTGGGATATCTGCTAGTGGGAAAACACTAGTTGCTTATGTTGATCAGGGGATATATTTATTGAGGAAACATATCACAAACTTATTTTGGGAGATGATGTCTTGCCGGGATCCAAAAGTTATTTGGAAACAAAAGATGGAGATTTCAACAGGATTCTGCACCTGCTCACAAAGCTAAAGCACTTAAGATTGGTGCAAGACACATTTTCCGGACTTAAATGGAGCTCAAGAACGGCCACTGTATTCCTCAGATTTGAATTCAATCTATTATTATGTTTTGTTACGCAGTGGCCTTTTTTCAAAACGAATTATAACTGGAGTCATAACAGATTGATGCTGCTCAATAAAGAATATCCTCGCAAGTTTTTGAGTATCGGTCGAACTTCGGTCTAGCATACAGAAAGAATAATTTGTTTTCTATGAAGTCGTGTAAGTTTTGAGGCTTAATGTGAATAAATAATGCTTTGTTAAGAAAGAACATATATACATAGAAATTAGCAGAATTTTATTCTTTTTTGAGAATTGCATTTTATGAAATGAAATGTTTTTTTTTTCTTTTAAGTTAAAAACAAATCTAAACTTGGCGATGGGGCAAGTTTACGCGTTGACGTCTGAGCACCTTTAAGCACGTTCTTACTGTGTCTTACTTCTAAACGTGCCCTGACGCTTTTTTCGCTCCGGACTGAGTCAAAACTTTTTAGTATTTTCAGGCTACTTAGTTTTGAAAATCACCATTTAATTTTTAATTGAGTTGCAAATACTTATCTCAGAGCTAACAACCATGTAGTGCTCTCTTCATGCCCGTTCAGCTTTTACGTTATACCCTATTCAGTCTGTAATAAATTTGCTTTATTTTAACGATGGTAAGACATTATGTTCAAAACACTAACAGAACCGCGTAAGTTGTCAAAATAAATATGCGTAAACGTAATCCCGTGTCCAAAGCACGTTTACGCAACCGATTTGGACTCAAAAATCATTTTTTAGCGGTTAAAAACACAAATTGAGCCACAACTGAATGTACCAATTTTAACTCCATTAACTGCTTCATAAAACCGCAATGTCTAAAATTTCCCAAGTTAAAATATAAAATTTTTGAAAATTCATTGAAACCTCGATCTACTCTAATCTATTTATTTTTATTTGGAAGTTTGATCGTAATACTTTCATTGGCACTAAAATTATAATGTATCATGTGTGTTCAAGTTATTTCTTATCGTGCTGTAAAAAAAAAAAAGGACGCTCATCTTTTTCAATAAAATAAGTCTTTAATTATTAGGAAATGATTTGCTTACGTTATTTTAGCCATGTTTCACCAAAATATGATGAATCTTAGTCACATCTGCATTTATTTAAATTTTAGTTAAAAGGATAACGGTTTAATCTAAGTCTGAATTTTTCACATACAAAATTCCGTCTCCATATTTGTTTTCCAGTTCAAATTTACTAATTTATGCGAATTTCCTTTCATCAAAGGTATAAGTTAAAACTAATCAAGAATTCTTGCAGTATTCATTGATATATTAAATAAACTCTGATAATTAATTTTTAATTTGTATTAGAAGCTATCATAAAAGTATCCATTTTCTTCATTTTTGAAAATATTCAATATGTTATCCTTTACGTTGCCACACCATCTCCCTTCCAAACTCTCTGCATTAGACCATAATCTACTACACGAGCTTGCAACACACTGATAAAGTTATATAATTAAATGAAAGAAAGAGCCATAAAACTTTGAACAAAACCTTACTTAAACTCGTTTACTTTAACGCATTGTAACTTTACTTAAAAAATATACCGTAAAATTTATAGTGATGGTATGCTCTTTTACTTGTCAAACTGAAATCATATTACTTAACTCCTTGTTTGATTTAACATAGTTGAAAACAGTTGCTCAAAGTTCTGTAATGTTTCGCTTTTCGCTTATTGATATTTTAAGATACGTTCAGAAACAATGCTTTTCTTTAATTACGAGCTCAACAGCCAAATCGATGTCTTATGAGAACATAATTAACTTTATGGTGAAACCTTTCTAGATTCATGGCATAAAGGTGGCGGGTTTTTGAAATTTTATCATTCGTTTGAAGCGTAAAAGTAAAGTTGATTAAATCGTCTCTGCGGAGTAGTATATAATACATTCTTCCATCCAACTTCTCAGTTATTTTAAAATAAATATTTCAGCACTTAAGTAAATGAAATCATATTATTCGTTTTTAATTAAAAAAGCCTTTCAATGGCATATTTATGTAATATAAAAAACAATATTCAACGCCAGAAATGTACAAGAATAGTGATTGCATTCCCGGTACTCCGAATACCGGTATTTCGAGCAATTTTGAAGTTTCTTAATACCGGTATTTATTGAAGTAAAATACTGGTATTTCCGGTATTAGCAGAGAATAATGAATTTTAATTGTAGAATTTTCAATTAAATATATCTTCTTGTATTTCAAATGTACATTTCTTTTTCTTTGATACAGAACAAAAATCAATCTATTGATGTAAAAATTTGCCTACAGAAATACGAAATAATAGAATACCATTAAAAGAAAGTAGCGGAAATATTTCAAAATAATATTCTTATTACTAAATGGTGAGATGAATTGCATTTTCGAGCTTGTATGCACACCATGTTTATATTTTTTTCTATTTCCATGAATAGTGACTTTTCCTTTTATAAAAGAAAGTTTCAAGTGTAATTTTGAATGTGTGTATGTATTTGTCTTATGAATGATTTATTTCAACCATCAATTGCAGTAATACATATTAAATTTTAAAAAAATACTGTTATATATATTTAATATTAGTATTATACATTAAAAATGCAGTGATATACATTTTTAAATATTTGTCTCATTTGTACTACAAGTCTCATTTGTATTTAGTCTAACAAATGGTAATTTCTTGTCACCGGTAGGGGATGGTGGCCCAAAGCGGGTAGGCTTCTCCAGCGGATGATCAGGAGTTTACTGTGCGACAAACATTTAATGCCATCTAAGAGTGATTCTTTGAGAGTGCTACATATTAATATCGTGACGCAAAACTAAGTAACTTATGCTACCAATATTAAGTTTATCAAATAAAATTTAATGATAATTTCCCTTAAATAATCAATCCCGCAAATAAGAAACGCTTCGTGATTATTGTAATAATTACTGAAAAAAAGTTAAAAAGTTTGATAAAAATTTAAAATAATCATCTCTTTTTTTAATATGAGCATTGTTCACGTGTAACATTTCATGATTTGCCTAAAATATAATAATTATTGAAGAAAATAGAAAAAACTTTGATAAAAGTTTAAAATAAATGTCTACTTTTTAATATATGCATATTTTTTGCATAACGTTTCATGATTTGCCCATTATTATAATTACTGAAAAAAATAAAAAACTTTAATAACAGCTTAAAATAAATATATGATTTTTAATAAATGCATTATTCACTGCAGATTAATTCCTGTTTCAACGTGGCCGAAGCTACAACAATTTATGATGCCAGCGGAAACCACCCTGAGGTTTTGGTTACCAAGCCATTTGCATGAATTAAATATCCTAAAATGGTCATCCGCAGATATTTTATCCTCGGCGTAATTTCTCTTTCCGTAGATTAGGATATCAGGTTCCTTAAGCCATTTCACATAATTAATGGGAAGTGAAAGCTTTTGTTTGAAATATTATTTAAATATTCTAAATGTGGGGCCGGGTTTGGAAATCATGTCGAAGTCTTTCCTAATTATAAAATATGTCAGAAATTTAAATCATTTTCTAATCTCCGGATTTCAAAAGACGCAATAAAATCTTGTTGAATTACTAAAGTTTTCTGTTTAACAGTTGACTTAACCTTGGTATAGAATTTATTAACACGTTAAAACCCACTGCATAAGTAAGTAGAGTAAAATTAGTGAACGTTAAGGTAGTTCAAGATTACAGAATAATAAAGAAATAAATGCGACCAAGTTGTTCAAAGTTATCTTTAAAAATATGTTTCGATGTTGATTTCTTTTTTTTTAAATTGCACTTAGATTAAAGTGCAACAATCGGTTCATAATTTTGTTAGTACGATTTCAAAGGCAAAAGCTATTCATGTTAAATATTATTATGGTGTTGTAAAAGGAGCTAAAAGAAAATCGTATCAACATTCAAAACGATAAATTCAGAACTATTGGTTTAAGCAGTTATGCGTGTATCTTTTCAAACTTAAAAAAATGTATATAATATTTACCCTACAGGAAATCCCATCCATACCCGTATCCGTGTTTTAACCGGTGGGATGGGGACCCGAAGACAACTTTTTTTTTAATCCAAACCAGGTGCCGGCCAACTCCTGCTGTATCCGTCTCAAAGGTGTTGCTTTGGAATGAGAACTTGGAGTACTTAGTGAAAACGAACATACATTCTTAACGTGTAGCAGTCACCATATAAGAACCCGGAGGATCTTCGACCGGCTGGCATCGAACCCAGAACCCTCCAGTTCTAAGTACGTCGCTTTACCCATTAGGCCACAATGGCCTTGATTTTTTCGAGACAACTAATACTACAACTTTGGCGACAGAATATAACATTAGGTCATCTACAATGTCTTCTGAGGTAAATGCATCAAAAAATTCAAATCTGCAAAGTTAAATCACTTAGTTTGATGCTCATCCGGTGACTCTATTCATAATCTTCATTACTAAGATATATAAATTCTTATTTATGCATTCTTATTACAGTCCACGCTCGTTATAACGAGTAAAAGTAATATATCCCGTGCAACGAGTAAAAGTATCATATCCCTTGTCGTTCAAAAGAAGTTGGTCGCTGTATCGTGAGGCAACTACCAAAAAAAAAAATGTACACGGTATTACATGGTATTTAGTCGGATTTAAAAATACTGAAATTACTTTTACGAGTTATGTCTCAGTTTTGAGTAATTGCATTTTTTTCGAAGAATGTTTCAACGATGTTTATCGATTGCATATACACGTGAGTTGAAAATCACATATTTAATTAAAAAGTGTGAGAAAAGCAACTGAAAACTTAATTATATTAAAAACTAAAAATCAAGGTGCGTTTCTGCAATGGTTGATATTTTCACAAAAATATAGTTTTGCCTCTTTTTTATAGTTACTGTAATTACTTTCCTTTTTTTTTTACTTTAAACCTTATGCATCGATTGCCATAGTGGGAAGAACTTCTGGAAGATCGTTTTAAATAGAGAGTTGACTTTATGTCTTCATATTAACAAGTTGAATGTTTCTTACAATTTCATCCTAGCTCGTCAAAATACTGCGACCTTTTAGCTACTTCAGTGCATGTTAAAAGGGTGGGCATTCGCCAAAGAATTGCAGCCTTTCTGTCTGTTTCAGCATTTGATGGCCGTTCCCTAAGACCCCAAAAGGACATTGTTCAGCGCAACATCGCGAACGTTCCATTAGTATCTGTTTAGCATATCAATTACTCGTCCGGCTGTTATGTCAGCCAGTTTATTATCCCCACATAAAGATGCTTTTGCTCCAGAAGAACGAATCAAGACGAGTTTCATCCTGGCCTAAAACTGCCGGGTGTTAATCTTTTAACAGGAAACATAACGAGTGAATATATTTTGTAATATTATCTCTTGAATAAAGAGCGTGTGTGATTTCTGATTTGATTTTTGAAAATCTCGTGGCGTTGTTAGTATTGAATCTGCTTTTTTTCGGTTACATGTTTCGTAATCAAACTGTACTTGTTAGAAAATGAACGTTAGTTCCGTTTTAGAAGCTATGCATCATCTGGGATGTTGGGAAGGACGGAGGACACAGAAAAAAAAAAACCAAACCCGTACCGGCTGTTAATCTTTTGTCGTAAATTTCTCCGTAGTTCTAAAGCTTAACTGTTCAAAATTTAACGGAAAACTTTTCAAATAAGTAATCGAAATATGGAAATAGACAAACCCACAAACAGACAGACCGACACATCGACGTATACACATTTTCCTCATATCCAAACCGTACTTTCCCGTTTTTAATTAATCAATACTTTTAACTATTTACTTAATTTTTTTGACCTTTTTTTGCTTCCAGTGGTATTTCGTGGTACATTAAGCCGTCTTTCATGTAAAGGAAAGTAGTAACCTAAAAACAAAAAAACTGGAAAACTTTTCCAAGAGTTCAACAGAAACTCTTGCAAAAAGTGACATTACATATATGTATGATATATTTTCTTCTTTTAAAAATAATTAATGGTATTTATTTCATTTTAAATGTAGACAAGTTTTTAATTTAGATTTATCACTTAATTTTATTTAATGACTTTTAGTTTTGCAGTTTATATACATTAAACTGAAAGTGTGTGCTAAGAAAACAAAACATTTCTGCAAAATAGCTCAGCTATCTAACAATCTAACGTACACAAAGGTCAATAAAGATGACATATGATCATAAAATTAGCACTGGTAATTGTGAAAAACAGTCATGCTATTATATTTACGAAATGTAGATAAAACACCCTATCTATTAAAAAAAATTAAGGCTCTTTTCTTTTACGCTCCTAACTCTGCTTGCAACTCACAAAACGTGCTCCTCATTAACTTGTCTTTATCTTTACTAATAATAAAGCTAAAAGTTTGTGTATCTGGATCTCTATCTAGATATCTGTTACGCGCATTACGCCTAGACCGTTCTGCCGATTTTCATGAAAATTTTCACAAAATTAGTTCGTAGCATAAGGGTAAGCAGCTCAAAGAAATTTTTCAAAAAAAAATCGATTTTGTTCGTTTTCTATTCCAGTTTTAAGAACATTTTAACCAGGAAATTACCATAACTTTTGGACGAGCAAATTACCATAACGTGGAAGAATAACTTACCATAACGTAGACAAGTAAATTACCATAACATCAGCGAACAAATTACCAAAACTTTGACGAGAATTCACCATAACAAGGGCGAGCAAATGGGGGGAAATTATACATCTATTATTTGTAAATATACAGCCCAATCAAATGACCTTTTAATTTTCTACTATGGGCAAAGCCGTGTGGGTACCACTAATATAGAATATGCCCAATCATTCGTTCTATTCATGCTTTCTTTCAATTACGCTCATGATGAAAGTTTTAGAGCAAACATTTTTCTTTCAAACATCCACCTACACCTAAGTCATTTAAATCATCAAAGCATTCCTAAATAAGCTATTTTGCCTAAAAGTAATACGGTTCCAACTGTTGTGCTAATGCTTTTACCACGAACGCGACCATTATGAGAGTTTATTGTCGAAGTAAATTACCTCCGCCATTGTAATCATACTTATCAAATCGAGCCTCTTTACCAAAAGCGTTCCTTCGCCGACTGGGGACACCCTGGACCAGATCTCATTATCGGTGGATCGCCTTTGTAATTCCTCTCTGCAAGGAACGTCACATCAACCGGGCGACGGATTGAAATTCTAAATAGCAGCTAATGGAAAGATCACGAATGGTCAGCTGAGTAATCAACGACATTTCTAAAGATGTGATAAACGCAGGGCTGGATCGGTCTTGCTTTAAATGGAAGGTTTGCCTTTGTGGAACAATTTCAAATCTATCTCTGTAAATAAAACAATGAAAATGTGTGAAATTTATTACATTCAAGGAGCGAAAAACAGAAAAACTGAATATTCCGGTTCAAAAATAACCTCTAGATCCTTTTTAGAAGCCTAATTACACTGTAAAAAAATTCCGAAACGTTACTGGTTATTTCCGTGGAACGTTTCGTGATTTCAGAGGTTTTCACCTATTTCCCCAAAAAATCAAGTATTTTCGCAAAAAAGTTTCCTGAATTCCCAAAAGATGCACGAATGCAGACCTTGCACTGGTGTGAAAAAATTTTTTTGTTACCAGTTTAAATATTGACGGAGCGTGTTTATTAAGTGTATCGGCTTTAGATTGTTTATGGTCCGTCGGGATTGACTAAGCTTCCAATGGGAGCAAATAAGTCACTGGATAGCTACAGCTTTGCGAGGGAGGAATTGCAGGCAAGGAATATGCTTGGTTCTTGCTTGCAATTTTCGCGTAGCGTGGCCGTGGTTGCTCTAATGCTTCTGGAGCTTTCTTGGTAAATCAGGAAGGTTCTAATCAAACAAATTAAACCTATTTAATTTTTCTAGAAGGTTCACGACTGGCTTTAATAGGGGAGATTTCTTAATATTTCAGAAAGGTTACTGACTTTTATCAGAAAACGTTCCTGGTTTTTGTAAGATATGTTATTGGTAGAAATTGGGTACATCAGCTGCCCATTATTTTCCAGGAACGTTTCTGAATCGTTTTTACAGTGTATGTTTTCCCAGATTGGTCCAAGTACTATGAATTATTTTCGTCGCAAAATTTTCTATTTTACTTGAGTTTCCCCTCCCTGGAAATACTGAGCCGACAATACAGCCACAATACAAAGGCAGCAATGATGTTAGATGTTCTATTTAAACGAGCTCATGTGTGCATCACATGACTTCCTTTTACTCAAATTCAATGTTTTTTTTTCATTATTGGCAGTTTTAATGTGATTCAATAGTTTACTTTCTAAATATCACCAACAGTGGCCAAATAGAAACCAGATTTAAAAAAAATCAATAATAATAAAAAAAAACGGCGTCAAATTTGTCGCCAATTTGGTGGAAAACCTTGGCCACTAAAAGACTGGCGAAACATGTTGAATTTTTGCTCAAACGAATACTACTATGCATACTTTTTTTTTACATTTCCTTTTAATTTTTCGTACTTTTTCCATCTTTTTTACTTCACATTTATTAAAGAAGAACTATAATTTTATTTTTGTAATTTATGAAAGCATTTCTTGATTCTAATTCGATTTTAAATAACAATAAAATTATTTAAAAATACATATAATATCAATAAACCCGAAAACCAGCACTCTGTTTGCTTCCTCCAAAAATTATATGTCATTGGACATTCTCACGAGTTATATCCCACACTTTTCAATTTAATTATTATTTTTAAACAATATCGCGAATTACCCTTTTTACCCTTGGGCATAATAAGGGATCAATTGTTTGTACAAAAGTTTTTAATGAAAACATTTAAAATATTTTGACCATTTAGTGTAACAGTTTGAAAAAATAAGGTAAAAGGTAATAAGTGGTAAAAAAAAAAAAAAAAAAACCTTTTGTTCTAATCATTAAAAAATACCATTATCATTATTACAAAGGTAACAGATTGATATTCAACAATATAAACTACCTATCAGTCAAAAAAATAGGACTCGCAAAATTACCCTCCCCTCCCCCATTTGCTATGTTCCAAATACGCAAACGTTCGGCAATCACACTAAACACATCTCCTGGAAAAATCAAGATAGATACTAAATCTAGCGCGAGAGTTCTCGATAACCTAAATGCATAACAGTATACTTCAATGCGTCCGACATCAAGTACTACATAATTTTAAGCTTACATTTTTTAACGAAGTCATAAAAAAATGATATACTTTAAAAAATCTTAACATTTTATACCTACCCCTTACAAACAACCCACATTTTAGTATTTCGTAAGATAATAGCTTCAGAATGAGAGATGTTTCAAACTGTTGAAATTTCATCAACAACCTGAAAATTAGTTAGTTACGGCCCAAGTACACATTAATCATTCACGTGCGGCTGTAATCTCCCGTGTCTACTCCTCGGAGAACTTCCAACACTGGTTTCGTTATTTAAGGCCGCAATATTTGAATCCCTAGAAATGTGATCATCATTTCCGAATCTTAATCCCGTCCTTTTGCCCTGCGGATCTTCTGCTGCATCCATTAATCAATCAAACAGCCCGACGTTGAGTGCCTATTACGCATTAATTAAATATTTAACAGCAACCATCACCGAAGGCAGAATAGAAAGGGAAATTTATTCAGGGGGCGTATAAAAGTTGTGCGTGCAAGTCGTAGATACCGAGACCATTAAGAGCGCAATACAGGCGTCCCTCGTATAACACGGTACTTCTAAAGAGTTTTTTTTTAGAGGTACAGAACTTTAAGTTGGCAACACTGTTTGATATGTGCGCCATTTTGATAGCTGTCACTTGTTTTGTGTCTAGTTTGGTCTGCCATTTCATCATGAATAGAAAACGACGGTGCAACTTGGCACACAGCGCATGTCACAATTGATTTATTGAAAGAAATGTTCGGTGAACGAATAATTTCACGTAATTGACCGATGAATTGGCCTGCAAGATCATGCGATTTAACACTTCTGGACTATTTTTTGAGACTATACGAAGTCTCTGGTCTACACCGTTAAGCCACAGACGATTGATGCATTAGAAGAGAACATTCGCCACGTTATCACTGGCATACGGCCTCCATTGTTACAAAAAATAAGAAAATTGGACTTCCCGATTGGACTTACTCCGAGTCAGCTGAGGTGGCCATATACCAGAAGTCATATTTAAATAAAAATGGCAAAGAATCAGCTTAAGAACTGTGTTTAATTTGAACCTAAAGTTATATACCTCTAAAAAAACACCCTTTACAACACGGTTTCGATATTGCACGGTACAAAACTTCATACCTACACGGTTTTGATGTAACACCAATTTTCGAACAAGGAATTTAATTTGTGTTCAATACAATGTTAAAAAATGTATGATAACAACTGTAATAAGTTTTTAATTTGTTTTTATGAAACTTTTACGAAAACTTATCTGTCTTGGGCTCAAAATTTTTTTCCACGTATAACACTAACTTTTAACTTTTAAATGTACATACTTGATTTTTCTCATCAGTGTTCTAAAAGCAAAAAAGTGAATATTATTTTGTTTCCAATGTATTGTAAGAAAATAAAATTAGGGTTAAACATAAGGTAAATTTGGCAAACGATAAATAAAAACTGTAGTCGAAACAAAATATGAAATAAAATAAATAGAATAATTCTATTTATTTTATTTTAAATTTTGTTTTTATGTTGTTGCTCAGACGAACTTTATTGCTACAGAAAAGCTCAGATTTTTTTTCTTATAGAGTGCGTTTTGTTTTTATTACAGAAATAAAAGCGGATCAAGTTTTTTCTTGTTGTGCATAACAGTTTTAATTTGAGTAATGTAAAATAATTAAGTTTTATCGTTTATAAAAACTCTTATTTTTAAATCAGTGGGTCTTTGTATGTTTTGGATGCCAGCTTTCGTTCGTATGTTCTACTGAGTAAAAAATTTCAGCTATTATAAAATTTGCAGCTTATGACTTGGTTTCGATATAACACGGTACACATTGACATGATTTATGATATGTATATGATTAATTAAGTTAAAAAATGAGTAAAAAAGCATTTATAAAAACAGTCTCGTATAACACGGTTTCGATGCTACACGGAAGGAATTAACCGTGTTTTCGAATCGAATTCGTTTCGAAACGAATTTTTTTTTAATTGATGTTAAGTTCTGTTGTGCAAAAATACAAAACATTTTTACTGTACTGCATATATTTTCACTATACAAAGTACTATGTATCAACACAACCATGTTTTTGAGGAGAAGAATAATTTTCACCTTTGTTGTCCCTCGTTTTAGCTTTTTTTTTTTTTTTTTTTTTTTTTTGTAGTTTATCCGCGATTATTATTATTCGCGGCACTTCTGCCACCCTATTCTAGTTTAATATCCGAATACAAAACTAAGACTCCGCGATAAAATTATAACTCGGAAATGTTTATTAAACATTATGATTAATTTGTCAAAAATGCAGCTTGAGCCATCCCAATCTTTGCAAAACGTGATACTTTCTTTAATTTATTTTTAAAAATTTCACAAACTGCTATGCTATTTTTTTTTCTTTTGCAAAATTACGCTTATTCGAAATTAAGATAGTTTCTTGCTTATTAAAATAATGGTCAAGTTCCCAAAAAAGTAAGAGGAAAACAAAACTGAAAAACTGACCTACAACTCTGCTTAATTTATAAAATTTCTCGCTCCAATAATCAGTTAAAGGGCGATTCAATGAACATAGTATGACGTAGTGATAATTGATATTAAAAAAAGTAAGGCTAAGGAAGACACTAAAAAATAACATGAATGTAAACAAAGTAAATGATAATGATAATTTTCATTGTTTTAGCACTCATCTTGTTCAGAAATTTTGGCTACACAATGCAGATCCATCTAGTTCTAAAAATATGCATTCTCTGTCAAAACATGTGTCTGCAAATAGTGGGTGGTCATTTTTGCTATAGTTTTAACACTAGAATTACGGCGATCTCTTTTTACTTAAAAATAAGGTGAGGGTCATTTTGACCCCCGAGAAGAAATTTGCATAATTTCCTACATAATGTTAGATATTTTTAAAAATTAGTTTCAAATAAACATATTCATAATAAATACAGTTTTTTTAAAAAATACAGAGATTTTCAAGGTACATAATAAAATATTTAAAAAAAAAGTTTAAAAGGAGTAGTTGGCAAAAAATGTTTGATATCGGCCAAAATGACCCCTCCCGTAATTCTAGTGTTAAAGTCATTTCTGAGTCTAAAAATGAATGAATTGAAGGTATGTTTTCGAAAAACTATCCTATTTATTAAACAGTTATTCATTCTTTGCAACCAAAATTTTAAATATATCAAAAGATCACCTGTTTTTGTATGATAACACTGAAAAACAAATTTTATCGAATTTTCTGTTCCTCAATGTCTTCTGAGTGTTTCTTATAGATTTCAAGGTGTTAAAAAATAATATGTTTGCAAACATTTTCTACCGCCCTCCAATTTTAAGAAATTTCATTTGTGCGTTTTGGATTATATAGCCTATCTTAAAGTAGTTAGTAAGTTTTTACATTTTTGTTTCAGCTGCATGTGATCCGTAGACATATTGTTTTACTCACCACATCAATAGAGTACGTAACAAGAGAGAAGAAAACGAATTCACTTTGAAAAGTTTTAAGCTTGCGATCTTGAGCAGATGGCGCTAGGCGTTCTATATCATTTCGATTTCACACAAGATCACGGAAGTTGAAGTTGTCTTTCGGCATGTGGAAATGTCCTTCCATCGGTTCCCATACCTTTTTTTTTTTGGATATTGAAAGAATATTACGAAAATATGAATATATTGCTTCACGAAATCGACTACTCACATCATAATTGGAGCATATGTAAACTTTTTAAAATAATTGCCATTCTCATTGGTCTGCAACTCGATTATACAAAATACTGCTATTTTCTGTCATGTAGGACAGCAGGGCAACACATGAACATTGCGTCATAAAGAAATGGCCAGAGCGCAAACAATATATTACGAGTGAAAACAAAAATCTAAAACGTTCCTCTCATTGATTAAAAAAAATAAATAGACTCCCTCCTTCACACATAAAGTTGGGAATAATGAAGAATTTTTTTGAAACAATGGACACAAAAAGAGTGTAGATTTCAATATTTGCAGGAACAGTTCCTATCACTCACAAGGAGGGTATTTTCCTTGACCCACAAATTAGAAAGCTTATGAAGGACCAAAATTTTGAATCTAGTTTAAGTGATATAGAAACGAGCTGATGTGTGCCTCACATGACTTCTTTTTACTCCAATTTAGTGTCATTTTCCTATTATTGGTGATTTTAATGTGATTCAATAGTTTACTCTCTAAATATCACCAACAGTGGCCAATTTGAAACCAGGTTTTTAAAAAAAATTAAAAAAAAGCATCGCCAAATTTGTCGCCAAGTTGGCGACAAAACTTGGCGACCAAAAGACTGGCGATATATCGCCAAGTGTCAGTCAAATTGTAATACCACTTGAGTTTACATCGAAATTAACAATGATTTCTCCCCAAAAAGGGGCAAAAGAACCCCTTAAAAACACCCGAATGCAAGCAAAAGGGGAGGTACACAACTAGACCCCGCTAGGAGTCTACGTACCAAATTTCAACTTTTTAAGACATACCATTTTCGAGTTATGCGACATAGCCTTCTAAAAATTCGTTTGCTCCACTTCTTTTGCTAGTACTTTAAATATCTGCAAGAAGACAAATTCATGCTCTAGAGCTGTTAATTGTCTTGCAATTGTTAAAAAAAATGAAATCAATTAACTATCAAAGTTATGCAAACTTGTAGACACTCATAACCCAACAATATCAATATAGTAAAAGATCATAGTTCAATAATAAAAATCGGCTTAATCATATTGAGTCAAAGTAGTTTTTGTAAAAAGTATAAATATTCACCCCAACTTCTACTTTATTTTATAGTAGTATGTTTTCTTTTTATTAATTTTTTTGAATTTAATTAATTTATTTATTCATTTATTTTTTTGAGAAATCGCTTTAAGAAATTATTAGTTTTTTATTTATATATTTTTTAAAAATAGTGTAAAAAATGTTTGTAATAATGCTTCACAAAAATTAGACATTAGAAAAATTATTTGTTCTTGTTTTACGTCATTATGACCTTTAAATGCGTTTTTAACCGACTTCTAGTTTAGTTTATGATAGTGTGTGTGTTTTTTTTTTTTTTTTTTTTTTAAATTATGTTTTTATTTTGTTTATTTCTTTTATTTTATTCATTTATTATTATTCTTATTATTTTGAGAAATTGCTTTAGGAAATTATCATTTTTTGTTAAATAATTAATTTTCATTTTTATTCATTTATTTATTTATTTATTTGGATGTAGAAAACCAAATAACATATAAAAAAGATAGTAATTGCAAACACTCTTAGCAAACGCTTTTTCAATTTGAATTGAATTTTGAAACGTCTGATACAGCATTAGCTGCTTCGAGTCTATTATTACCATGCCTTCTCCTGAGAAGTATGTATTATATACATATAGCTGCATAAACACTTTAGCAATCATTGTTATTGAGATTTCAATGTTGCTTAATGATTTAAATTTGTGTGTCTTGGCTGTAGAACTTTTCAATTTGCGATTGGTAGAAAGTAAGTTACATGATCTATCGTTTTATGCGGCAATTGAACATAAGGTCAGATTGATACTGCGTCGCTCATTTAATGTTACTATCTGCCTTAGATACGAAAATCACAAATAGTTATTTTAAATATCATGCCTGACGTAAGGATTCCTCATGCTTAATATATGTAAATAAATTCGTTCAAAATATACTTTTCACTTTTATTTGGTCAGTTTTCAAATGGGTAGAGTCGAAAATCCAAATCTTGAAAGACCGAGGTTCCGATTAATTCGAGGTGATTTATTTATATTTAAATTTGCATTAGTATCTAAAAAATGTTTTGCATTAAAATCTAAAAATCGAAATCTTTCGAATGAGTAAAATTTCCTTAATTACATTTCTTAAAGTTAAAAATTGTCTTGCTAGGTCGGTATCAACAACACTTGCAAAATAGCATGAAATATTCGTTAGTTACAAGATGTGGATTGAGTGGATCATAAATTAGTTGGATCATAAGTCCAACTTTAGTACATTAAATGACTTGAAATTAAAATTGATTTTACAGAATTAAAAAAAAAGTGTAATATTCTTTTGGAAAATCAGAGTGCTTTAAAAAAAATAAAGTCTTCCATTTTTTTTTTTTTTTGTCGTGTCCATGGACAATTAAATGGCTCCGTGTGTCTTCAAGACTGCGTCCGCTAGCTGCAACGCATCTGTGCTGTAGAGGACCTCTCGAAGTTCTGAAGCCAGTGGCACCATACCCAGCTGCAGAACATGTGGGATAAGGGCCGGGCACTCAAGAATGTGATCCGGAGTCAGTTGGGCATCGGTGCAGTTCTTGCAGGGAATATAAGTTCTCGCTTTGTCGGGAAGAATTTTCATCCCTTTATAGTGGTTTGTTCTTAATCTTGAAATTGTAGATGTTAGGATTCTTTCCATGGAAGTATTCCAATGCCACATAGATAAAGCCATCAGAACAATACTCGTCAAAATGAATTCAGAGAGTTTTAAAATACATTTTTTGGTTGTCTACTAGTTAACACATAAATACTGCGAGTCATCATGAAAACGAAGTCAAAATTCGTTAAAAGGTAATTAGAATTTAAACTCATATTTAAATAAAAGCGATACATTTTTCGTAAAGACAATTCTTTCTTTCTTTTTCTTGGACTAGGAAGAAAATGTACACGTAGCTATGTTGTATACTTTACAGTATACTATAGAGTGTACTTTATGGTTTTAGGTGATGCGAACATTTCTTACAGCATACAAAGTTTAATTTATAATGATTACTTTTATAGTATTTAAGGGTCATTCCATAGAAATGTCAACCTCAACCTCAGAAATTTTTTTTCTACAAAGTCTTAATTGTGACCTATCATTTCATTCAGCATACTTTCTAGTACATAAATCCAGTAACAGTTTGCAAAATTTTCATTCAGCGTTTTTCTTCTGACTCTAAAGGTGCGAGGTTGTAGAAAAGGCTTAGCATGTGCAAAAATCATGCGTCTACATCTTCGTGTGTAATGCAAAAATTTTTTGCAAATTTTTAAAAGAACTATGTTTAGTTTAGATGATTAGATGTTGGCCCAATAAAATTGACTGTTCTTTTTGCATACATTATAATATAAGTATTTTAATTAGTTTGGTTAATTAACTGAAAATATTTACGTTACGTTAGTCACGAAAATGTACTATTTTCTGCTTAAAAACTAAACCGGATCATTGAACCAAACAGCACTTTTTATTTTCTTACATCTGTGTCATACCTACTTAAAAAGTGCAAAATATTTATTTTAGTATCAGTAAATATAAAATAATTAGTGTGAAAAACGTAACATTTGAGCTGTGACTAACGTAACAGTTTGCATGTGACTAACGTATCATTTTAAAAATGACTGCTAAAATTTAAGACTTATTTAATTTAATGTACATTTTCATGAACAATTTTCAATATATAGGCATTCTACATTGATTAAAATATAAAGGGTGAAAAATACCATTAATACTACATTGTAGACCTACTGTTTACTTAGAAAATACTTTTTTAAAGGTCTATATAAAGATACTCCCAATTAAAAAAATTATTAAAAAGGAAAAAAGGTGAGTAAAGCAAAATGAGTACTCTGCTAAATGTGCATTCAACACAAGAATCCAAGCTTAAGAATTAAGATAATAGAAATACAGTCTTAACAAAGGAGAACGTCTCTATTTTTTAGAAAATACATCTCCACCTATTATCAAAATGAAGTAATGGCTGCTCGTTGGAAAACATTTGAAGACGTTACATGATACAGTGACAATAAGCGCTGCTGCTGTATATTTCAGAAAATGAAAGAATGATTCTAGTATTCACTTAGAAATTCTAACATTTGCGGTGATATCTGGAATTAAAATGCATTCTGCAAAAACGTTCGAATATTCTTTTTTCAATATTACATTTTAATTCAAAAGCAAGCACAACACTATTCGTTCGATGAATCAATAAAACTTAAAAACTAATATGCCATTGAAAAGTACTACGGAGTTTCTTATGACGATAGCTAGTATATCGGCAGAATACTAGAATTCGGTGAAACTATCAACTAGCATAAAGCTAATTTTTTAAAAGAGAGATATTTAGGATTTAATTAGCCCAAGAATGATGTTATTCAGTTTGTAAAAGCTGTTTTTTTCCCCTTTTTTTATATTTTCGCACATTCAATTTCTTACACTAATATAGAAAAAAAATAAAGAAAGAACCATAATACAACCCAAAGAAGGTTCTTAAAAAGTGTAAAAGTAATATAAAAGCAAGAAATTAATTATAAAAAGTTTTTTATATGCATCCATTGCTTGTTATTCGATGGTTACGTCAGTCACGTTACATTAGTCACATACAATTTTTCGTAAAAGTACCATTAAGGGCCAAAAAAGATTTATCTGTAACAAATATGTAACACATTTTTAAAAATAGATTATTTACCTCTTACAAATATATCGGCCAATTTTAAATGCCTGCGTAAGTTTCAGAAAAATTTGCCTCGTAACATAAGCATTGTTTCTCAGGGTCGCAAAAATGTTACGTTAGTCACGATGCATTTTTCGATGAAAAAACACTTGCCAGCGCTTATTTTGCTTCAAATTCTTGGTAGAAATGAAAAATAGTCAACTTGTACATTTATAATCTGCATATTAAACCGAAACACATTTATTTTTTCTCCCGGTGTAAGTGAAAAGAGTTTGAAAATCAGCTGCAAATGTTACGTTAGTCGCTATGGAATGACCCTTAGCTACAATTTTCAAAATACAAAGAGAAACTAGATTTTTTTTTTTTTTTTTTTTGGATAAATGATACTTTGTATAAACAAAAAACTGAAAATGGTAAGCGGAATCTTATGCATTTTTTTTAAATTTTATTTTTAACATGGAGTAATCAACTATAGCTCGCAAATATTTGAAAAGAGAAAAGGTTACATGACAATGCTTCAGTTTCAGGTCGCAAACATTGATTGTGAACACTTAAACTGTCAGACATTTTTTTTTTTTATTTTTTTACTTACGAAAGAGATTGACAAAGTCTGTGCGAAAACGATCCACCTTAATAACATGAAAAAATTGAAATGATGACAATTTGTAATAAGGATAACATAATTTTTTGCACCTAAATCATGCTAAAATTTTGAGCAGCCCTTCCGGAGTCTGTAAATGGGTTTTTACCGTAGTGGCACTCTACTTGCAGCGAAACCAAGTTATAATTGTGAGAAAAAAAGGACTCTCTTCCTGCAGTCTGCTACATGGACAGTTTATAAACTAGTTTCAAAGCAGGAGTGGCCAGCGATTGTTGTCTACATTGGAAAAAAAAAGTGAGCAAAACACCTAAGCACATACAAAAGCTAGTAAGCGTAAACACATCTTTTTTTTTTCCTTCAAAAATATCTGATGTTAACAAATTGCTACAGTTGTATGCGCTTTGTAACGTACTAAGGTTCATGATACAATGAACCCCGTTTAAGGGATGTTCGTAGAACAGAAATGTTATCTCCTTAAAAAATATCTTTGCTGTTCAATAGTAGTCGTTGAGTATTTTTAAAACAATATTTCCTCACTTGTGCCAGATATACATTTTTAAAGAAAAAACATCGAAGTCGTTTTGTCTTAGATACATCATTATTATCATTATTATTATATTAGCAACAAACTTACGAACTAGTACTTCAGATTTCGTAAAACCTTTGCATTAACGCACACAGAACGCAGACTCCTTTTCTTTATAGAAAAAATGTCAACAGGATAATTTGTTCATTAATATATATATATATATATATATATATATATATATATATATATATATATATATATATATATATATATATATATATATATATATATATATATATATATATATATATATATATATATATATCTTTTTTAGTTATTTCCTCCTCTTAGTAAATATTAAGTCTCAATTTTTGCTTAGGTAAGAGGGGAGAGGGGTTGCAGCAAAAAAAGTCTTCATTTCCAAAAACAGCAAAAAAGATAAAAAGAGTAAATATATGTTTACATTTCGTTGTAATACCTTTTGAAATTCCCCTCCTTATCCCGCCACACCTTCAAATTGAAGTGCTATCTAGTGCTGCCATCTTACAAAAACACGAGACGTTAAAAGAAATTACGAAAGGTATTTTTTTTTTCTTAATTCTTTCTTAAAGTGAATTAATCGTTGTAAACAAATTGCCTTCGATCAGTTTTTTGCTAAAACTTCGAAATGGAAATCAAATATTTTTTTTGCTAGAATTTCCTCCTGTCAAAAAATTGATTGTGAAAAACATTTCCTAAGTTCTAGATCTTGAAAAAAATGAATCCGTTGCCTCAAATGGTGATGTTTCCCCCCTCCCCCTTTCTTTTGTTCATTAGGATTCTTTTTTTTTTTTTCAAATTTCCAAACTCATCAATTTTGAAGAAAATATTCAAAACTGACACAGCTACATTATTTTCGCAAATGTACAGAGGGAGACTAAATTAAGTAAATATTAGCATATCCCAAAGACTTTACTTAGTTGCAAATATAAAAAAACTATTCTCAAAGAAAAAAAATCGAAAGAACGAAATTTAGAACCCGCATACGTGAATTAAAAAACTGACTCAACTGACTCTTTACTTATTTACCGAAAAAGAAATTAAAAACAAAAAAAGGGTATAAGTGAGAGGGCAAAGCTACACACAAAAGCTCGAGGCAAGTGAGGATTTAGAAATTTTTCAACGAAAGAGCGACTGTTTTTTTTTTCTTTACCACTTACTACGCATCTGATTTACATCTTCTTGGGGTTGAGGAGGTATTTTATTTTTAAAAGAACTAAAGTATGGATATTTAGCCAAGGAAGTCCCCGAACCCATTCCTTTCCCTTTCAGTTCATGCAAGTATTTTAAAATTGCTCTCTAGGAATTTAATTTCGTAATAATTCCGAGGGAATGTTTTGAAATTCCCACCCCCTAACATCATCGCAGATCGTCGTCTAAAATTTCACTTTTTGGAACTTCGGTTACGAAAAATTACCGAGGTAAAGTCACTGAAACCAGTCGTGACACTACCTGGGATATCTACAATCACGACTTTGAAGCCTACATTTTGAGAAATACTGGGAGAAAGGTCTCCAAACTCCTCCTAAAATCACCATTCTTCTAAAATTTCCGTTTTGAAACTTCAATTCCGAAAACTTTCTGAGAGGGCGATTCTAACAGGATTCCTTCCTTCAACGTCATATCAAAGATGGCTTACATTTTTGTTTTAGGACCTCAATTCAGAAAAAGCCGGTGCAGTGTCCCTCAAGTGAAGGGGGATCGAAGAATAAAAGTTTTCCGTAACCAATCTAGCACTGGAAGTATAAAATGATGAGTTAATAATCTTTACTTACATTGAGTGTATGAAACACAAAGTACAAAAAAAGTAGATCTGTGTTTGTTTCAATACTCTAGCTCTGAAACATACTTTATGTTCACTAAAATATGTAGGGCTTTTAACATTTTTGTATGAGATAGAGCATCATATAAATAAAGGAGGGTCAAAAAATAAAAACTTTTGCTGCCTTTTTTACGTCTTCATGATCTATAATTTTATTTTTAACAAAATGCTTTGCACGATTTGTAAAGTATTTAGTTTCCTTACATTAATTGCAATTAAAATATCATTTAGACCAAGAGATTATCTGAAAACACTCCATTTTGTCTATTATGATGAATCATTTTACTTTAATTCTCATAATCTTCACTTCCAATTTTAGAAAATCAGTTGCAAAAATTCTTTATTGTTAGTTCAATAAAGTTTCACAAAAAGGAGTTTTGCAGCTGCTACGTTCTAAAAGCCAAATGAGACCAACCTCATTGTTTGAATGTGATTTTTTATCACCATCAGATAGACCCTGTATACTACGTTTAGGTAGCGACACATTTTGAGCCATGCACATTGTGCCGTTTTTAATTGTGATCGGACGTTCCAGTCACCAGGGTTTGTAGGGCTATTTTGGGTCCTAGCTTGAATAATGGGATTGTTACCTTCAGTCAAAAGCCCTACTTTTAGTCACTGAAATTGATAGAATAAGCAAAAAAAATCATTGAGCCAGAAAAAAACCTTTCAAATTTCTTACTGATGTTTTTTATTTAATTTCTTTAATGTTCGATTTTGGAAATAAGGCGTGGTTTTTATGACGTAACAAGTTATGTAATTTGGCGTGCTACTCCACTGCCGCACTAAATGACTGCCGCTTTGCTGTCAACCGCGTAGCCAGATAATGAAAATTTGCGCAGTGCGCTAATGGCATCAGTGAATGTCCTTTCATCCTATGTGATGCCATGATGTCATTTCGATCGGCGCACCGATTGATATAATAGCTAAAAATATTAAACTTTGTCAAATTATTCATTTATTTATTTATTTTGTAACCTTTGTTTTTAAGCATGCTCTTTCAGAAAACAATACTTTTGAAATTTCGGAGACAACCCCATTAGGCATTGCGCTTTTTAAGGCTACAGCCATTGTTATTTTCGCATAGCTTTAAATCAACTATGCGAATTGTCTTGGAATTGGAATCGTTTAAGTATCTTAACAACCCGATAACTAATATGAGGAAAGAAAGACAAAACAACCAAGTTCTTATTGTTAAAAGTTCCATTATGAGCAATATTTTGAGTTTTTTGCAAAGTTTTTTATAAATAGAATCAACTAAGATGAGCGGATAGTCTCAATCAACAGCTCTAAAACAGTTAAATTCCGCATTAGGAAGCTCAGGCGAAGAACAAATATTCATTGTACGATGAACAAACGAGTTAAAAGCTGAATATTTTGTATTTGGAGGGTGAGATGATAATCAATAGGGGGGGGGGAGGGCAGCAAAATATTTGAGATAAACCGTAGTTTCAAAACCAGACTCAGTTCGAGAAACAAGAACATCCAGAAATGGGAGGCCATTTTTTTTTTTTTTTTAACCAGAGAATTGAATATGAGGATCAATGGAATTTAAAATAGATAAAACCTCATCAATGCTAAGTTGATAGTGGTTCATAGCAATAAAACAGTCATCAACATAGCGAATATAGAATTGAAGCTGTAGTTTCTGAAACAACTTGACCTCAAAGTAATGCATGTAAATATCACTAGCGATGGGGCTAAGTGGGTTTCCTATAGCCAGACCATCTGAAATAGTATAAAAATTACCATTAAAAACAAAGGAGCCTTGCTTTAGCAAAGAACGAGTATGGAAAATTAAATCCTCAATTTCCTTAGAGGGAAAATGAAATGCAGAAAGTCTACTCTGAAGGTGTACCAATGAGCCCTCGACCGGAACGTTCGTAAATAATGAGTTTACATAAAAAGAAATCATAAAAGAATTATTTGGAACGAAATTATGAATTTTCTTGACAAAATCGAGAATTTTTTACAGTGAATACATTATGACTCATAAGTGGAGAAAACACAGAGAGACTAAATAGTTTGAAGCTTATAAGAAGCCGATCTTATTTTACAGTAAATTTTGTTTCTGCATGATTCACAGTAGTTGACTAGACTGAAAAAGTTGTTAATAAAATTAAACATTCTTCCATATTTTTTTTTTTTTTTTTTTGCAACCATGGGCTACGGCCAGAACTTGACACCTAACTATTTTTCTTTCTTTTCCTCTGTTTTTGTATATGTACTTTTTTTTTTTAAATTTATATACTGTGTAGTTGATTGCACTGTGTTTAATTATTTTAAGGGATATCTACATTAATTTTAGGCATGAAGGTATTTTCCTTTTCATTCTCACACAGGAAATGTAATCATAAAGTATAAATAGGATCATAAAAGCAAAATAGTGAAAGCATTTATTGATAGATGGCAGCACAACAAAATATTCAATAGGTATTAAAAATGTGCAAAATAGAGATGTTCCAAAATTAGTAAATTATTCAATAAACTTTTCTTCAAAACGATTTCTATTTTTTTTAACAAATTGCTTTTACAAAATAAATAAATAAAACTTTTTTTTTCAATAAAAAGTGAAATTTCTCAAATTTCCTTTACAGAATACTTCAATGCTTCCAAGTGAAATAGAGTGAAATACGGCTTTAATAATAAATTTTGAAAAGAGTAAAAGTGAAAGTGATGTTATGCCAGGGCATTCCGAAGAGCTGATGGCACCCAGGCGAAAATTTCCTGCCCCAGCCCCCTATACACACAGAAAATCGAGTTATAACATCAGTGCATAATACGCGTGGAGGCGTCATACTGGAATTTTTTACACATTAATGAACAGAACAATAAGAGGGTTTTGCATAATACACATTAAAACGCAGACAATGAATCTGTTTTCAATATTTGTAAAATATTAATGCCCCAAAAACTTTTCAAACATGGAAATGCCTAAAATCCAAATATGTATCTTGGATTTTAAACATTTACACGAATAAATGATTTGCTGATTATAAATAGAAAATGTATTTAACGAAGTAAATTACGTCAAAATTAAATTTCGATCTGGACTCATCCAATGATTCTTTTCAAGGGTTTTTTGATTTTACTTGTACCACCTTAATACCAGCTTTCATACATGTTATAAACAAAGACGTTATAATTATTACTGTTTTTTCTTTTTTTTTTCTTTTTTTTTTGCATCAAATATTTGTAAGTTTTAGAAGGAAGTCCACAAATACTCAACAACATTGAAAATAACTCAGAATTGCGTTTTTGGAGCTGTAATTTCGAAAAATCACTGGTCCTAATATTACAAAATATAGCCTTACAAATTGCGTTTCAAGGCTTGAGTTTAGGAAAAAAATTGTGCAAGGGTCCCCATGCCTCCTTTCTTTAATATCGCAAGCAACGGGTTTTTTAAACGACACGAACATAAAATTTAAGTAGAATAGCCCCTGAATGTAAAACATTGCTTACATTTTTTGGAGCATAGTTTTAAAGAGTTTTCCTGGGAAATGCTCCAGATCCTCCTATTCAAAAAATTTTAAAAGTTTGTGTAAAGTTACATTTTTAAAACTTCAATTTCGAAAACTTGCAGAGAAAAAGGAATTGATTTCAATATGTTTTAAAAAAGTAATCGATAGGAACAGTCTCTGAGCTCCTTCCCTTACCCTAACGTAATAATATAATAAACATAGCCTATTATCGCGATTTGAGGCTAAAATTGCTTTTTTAAAACTAAAAGTTTCAAAATTTTGACCGGACATTTTTTGACTTTTTTCCTATTTGATCAATTTAAAAAAAAAATGCTTTTTGTTTTTTCAATGTTCCCGCTTAAAACTTTTTCTGGTTACGTCACTGCAAGCAGGGACTGAATTCAAGCAAATTTGATGAGAAATAGACAAAGGCTAAGTGCTTTTTGTTTGATTCTTGATTGTATCTGCTTCAATGATACAACGGAAACGAATGTTTTGGAAACTTAGAGAGGGGATTATTTTCGCGTGCCCTTAAAAAAAAAAAAAAAAAAAAAAAAAAGAATCATTGCAATGATTCTCTATTTTGTGTGTCTATGACTGTGTATCTATGATACACGGAATGAGGGGTGCCTTTCGGCACCTCCTCATTTTGTGGTTCATGGGGAGATTGCCCCGCTCGCCCCTCCCTTCGGACGGTTATGCGTTATGCTACCAATAAATTTGGAAGTTCCTTCGAACGAGCAATGTTTTAAACCAATGTATTGTTTGCGAAATGATAATTAAATCATAATAATAACCAGCGATATTCATAAAGTAAAAATACTCCTTGCCATTTGAACCAGTTTTTGCTGAAAGAGCGTACGTCGCTAGATGCAAATTTTTCAGTAATTAAAAAAAAAAAAAAAAAAAAAAAAAAACTTAATTTTGCAAATTTTTAATGAAAAACAAAACAAAAAAGTAGTTTAAAAGTAAAACTTACTGTTTTATATGGGGTTACATTTTTCAAAGTTTTGAACTGTACTTGTTAAGCAACCATTTAAGTAACATTTCAGCAAACATTAAAGTAAACCATTTAAGTGAGCATAATGGCTTAGGAATTGAAGGCTTTGCCTTCAATCTTTGAGTGGAACAGCACCATTGCTGCGGTTACTCGTCTGGTGTGCTAATTCTACATTAGCTACCAGTTTGTTTGTCTCTTTTTGCTCCTTTAAGAGGTTTTCCGCCTCCAGCTCAGTTGCTTCCTATTCCCGGTTGATGAGTGCTAAAAAGCACGTAACTGCAGTCCTCGGATGGAATAACTGAACTGGTGGTGTATTTTATATAATGAAATGGGGTGTTCAAACGTTAAAAGTATTTTTTGTATGATTGCATCATATATTGAAAATAATTTGTAAATATTTAAAACACTTCAATACACGAACACAGCAAATGAAAAATACAAAATAATTAAAGTAGCTAGTTTTTATTCTAATTACTCATCTCTGGCTTAACGTAGTTACCAGCAATTTCTGCTTTAGTTGTGAGTCCTTTCCTGGTACCGTTGTAGTAATCCTGATTTTGAACTCGGATGTAGCTCATCATGTTCTCAATACCCGTTATTTTTGATTGTTTTAATCGGTACTTTCTCTACTGGATAACCTGGGTTTTGGGACAACATACTGTGCTTTTTGACATGAAAAACTTGGAGGGGAGCATCTGTGAGTGTTTATGGTAGTATGTATCCCTCAATATGTCCTTTGTTTGGTTTTTCTGTGTACAATTTTAGATGATGTACTAACTTGGAGACACACGTATTCCTTTTTTATACTTTTTTTTTACCTTTGGTATCTTGGGAAATGCAAGACCTAAAATGTCCGAGAAAGATATTTGTCAAATCTTGATTAGTCCGAGAAATCATTACAGTGTATATATGGGTATGTGTTGATATCACATCACACCCGAGGGTCCCCTGTTCCTATCACAGCAGTGACTCCCCAGATTAGGGACCCTCGGGAAGTTGCAACCTTTTCATTGAATTACAAAGTAACAGAATAGAGAATTTAGAAAACAGTAATAGAATCCGGAATACAAATAACATAATACAAAACACAAATAACAAAATACAGAATTTTGAACATTTCATAATTTTGGTATGTGTTAACAATGACCAGATGGCAGATGACGATCTAATGCCTTCAGAAAAAGAATGAAAATACACATACATAAAGAGAAAGAGAGAGAGATAAATTCCCCGATAAATAGACGGGACAATCTGGTAGATAAATAATATAACTTCACAGATTACTGCTGGGATATTTTGTCGTCATAAGAACACGTAGTAACACCTTTTAAACACAAATCAGTGTGCCTATGCTCAAATTATTTAAAAACACATCAAAACCATTAAAAAAAAAAAACAGACTAAAACCCTTTTAAGAAAAGCTGATTCATTTTCAGGGAAGTACTAAAAAATTATGTTTAAAACATGATTAACAAAAACTAATGAATTAAACATGTCAGTGAGTTACAATGTCTTTGACAAATCTTTTTTAAAATGTACTTTGTGAACTAAACTATGCCATTAATTTTAGTTTAAAAATTACAGTAACACAGAGGGAAAGACCTTTTTTGTAATGTACATGTTACGGTGAATGTTATAATATACTTACTGATTTACTTTCGATATCTCAACAGGTTACCTAAAAAATCGTCCAGCAATAATTAAAAATAACAGACACAGCATAAAATAGGTCCCCACTCTCAGACTTATTCTTAATAAAATAGATATACCTGCCACATATCTTTAAAAAAGAAAGAAATATTAACATAAAACTACATTCCTAACAAAGGTCTGATACAAAATGAATGAACCTCTTTCGTTAAAGAATCCACTGCACAAGTCAAATGGCTATATCAAAGCGGTATTTCTTACCAGCAAAAATGAAATATTATTTCTCTGCTAATGGACTAAAGCTAATTTGCTGATACACGTAGGGCATGCAAATTCCTAATGATCCGAAAACTTGGAATTCGGACTAATGAAATACCTATACATATAAGTGATTATCATGTTAATTGAAGAACCATCATGAATAACTCATGAGCTTCAAATCTGAATTCCATTGAGATTTCACGAGGATTTCATATTTCTCATTTTATAGAATTGCGTTTGAATAAAAGGCTAATCGATATTAAGTCTTATTGAATATTCTTTCTAGTAATTTCGGAATATGAGCTAGCTGGGTTTTGTGGGTACAAAGGATTATTTGTTTTGAATTTAAATTCATGTTGAGTACGAATTTCAATCGCTAGGAGATTTAAATACAGTTCTTTAAAAAGGTTCCTTGGTTTGATAATAACATTTCTTGCGGATTATTATTTCTAAGGTTGTGCATTTTAAGTAAAGCATTCAAATTTCGGTCTATTTCAGGATTTATGTTTGCGTATTGTGAACACATTCATTGGTGGACATTCACATATAGATTATTTATGTTGCAAAATTCAACTAGAATAAGCTTGTTTGTTGTGCAGGGAATGGATCAAAACCTTTAATGGGCCATACCAGAAGAAAGAATACTCGCTTATGTATCGCAATTAAAGTCAGCATCTTTTATTTACAAACATATTCAATTTTAATATGATTGATTTCTTTCAACCACTGGTGCAAAAAATGAAGGAAAAGTACGCAAGTTTCATGTGTGTGTGTGTGTGTTTGCGCGTGTGTCTGTTTGTGGCTCCTAATTGGATGAATCAATTTGATCTTTTTTTTTTTTTTTTTTTGTTTTGCTTTGTTTTTTTCAAAAAGCGAATTAAGCGAGAGAGTTTTTAACCAGTTGACATCATAGCAAAACTTATAATACAGGGGTTATTAAGTAAAAACCTGATTAACTAGAAGTTTTTTTTACATTTTTGGCAGTGAAACTGACTCGCAGAGTTAAAATATTGGTATAAAACGATAGAGCAATTTTTTCATAAAATTTGTTTGGAATTTTCAAGTTGTATAAACAGGAATTATACAACCGCAATTTTGTGTGTGAAAGCTTCCTCGCGCACTTAAAATATTAATATAAATCAAAGTAACGAATTTTTCCTCGAAAAATTACATTTGTTTGGAACTTTCAAGTTACATAAAACTGAAATTATAACAATTTTTACTAAACTTTAAATTTAATTCTAAGCCTTCATTTAAACGATTGGTAACGACTTTATTGATCGGAAACAAGGAGATACCGCTCTAAGATTTGAAATGTTTATACGAAGACAAATCGAAAAGTCATTGCGCCTATTTTTTTATTCGCCAAAAACAGGTACATAGAAGTATTTACAAATATACGTAGTGTACTACGTACCTTACATTACTTCTCCACATAATCACCATATCAGTTCCGACATTTGTCCCATCGCAGAATTAAGTTAGAGATTCCCCTGCGGTAAATTCTTCCGGCTGCCTGTGGAACCACCGTCGGACCGCGTTCCTGAATTCTTCGTCACTTGTGAATCTCTGTCCTGCCATGCCAGAAACTTCTTCAGTAGACCGAACTCGTAAAAATCACTACTAGCAAGGTCTGGACTGTAGGTGCCCCTGTGAGTTGCTATGGTTTTTTGTGCGTTGCTCCGTACAAAACGAATATCACTTCGCTGCTCATAAGTTGTGGACGTCTGAAGAACAACCTTCATCTTAAATGACTGATAGCAGCTCCGTTCTTCCGAGCAAAAAGCAGATACGGCTGGTACGGTTCAAGGAACTGTCACTGCAGGGAATTTATATGTTTGCTTTGTATTCACAGCCGTATTTTGGCTAAAAAAAATAGGCGCAAAGACTTTTTGATTTGCCCTCGTATATTGCATTTTTGTATTTGTTTAAAAACAAATTCTTTCATTTGGTTTTCGTACATAAAATAATAGTTGTTAAATAGAATTTTATATTTTCTTCTTGAATTCGTCTTCACGCCTAGCAAAACTTAGCATGTTCGATTAGTTTTGCTATTCTTTGTTTCTTAAATTTATATAAAAAATATTTAGACACATATAAATTGCATATGTGTTCTGGCCATTGTGGTTGATTTACAAAATGAAGTGGGACAGTCAGAGTCATTTTTTTTAATTCACTATTCATTTTGTGGTATTTTGTTTTCGAATTTTTTTCGGATTTCCATAGTTGATGAAGGTCAATTACTATACACCAAATTGATTTTATGCCTTTGTGTCTGGAAGGTTTCATAAATTTCAAAGCGTTTGTCTGTTTGAATTTAAAAACATGTTGTTATTTTTTTAATTAGATTTTTTTATGAGTTTTAATCCATTCTATTCTAAGAAAATGTTGCACATATTTTCAGCTTTTTTTTTCAGGAAAAATCGAATGTAAAATTATCAATTAAAAATTAAATAATTGAAAAAGAAAAAAACATGAGAGAATAATCAAATTGAAATACAGAATAAGAGTAACTTACGTGATTTACAAACCTTTATTGCTCAAAGTTATTACTTAGATTATTTACGTTGATTTTTCAAATTAATTCTTTCTGAAAAAATAATTCTTTGAATAGTAATTGTTTCTCTTTTTTAATAATAAAAGAAAGAAACGCTTTTACATTAGAATTTTTCGTTAACAGTTTGTTTTTAACAAATTAGCCTTATTTAAACATTGCATATTTGTTTATCTTTTTTATTTTATTTTCCCTACAAATATACAACTTAACACACTAATCATGTATTTTATAATTTCTTTGATATATTGAATACCTTTTTAATTTTAATCAAGCATTACAAAAAAGCTTAATATTTCCGTTTTCATTATGTGTTTTTTTTTTTTTATCCATGATAGGTGGGGTTGGGGCGGGGGATTCCAGCATTATAATTGAAAAAAATACTTCTTTAATTATTTATTTGTTTCGGTATTATTTCCATTCATTTATTATTGTATTTACTGGTTTTACTAAAGCACTTAGTGACGAATGTTTTACAAAATAATAACCCAAATTCAATTGATTTAACTATCCTTACATTATCTCTAACAGTATAAGTAGTTATTTATAACCAGACTAAACCTAAGGGTTTTTTTTAAAGCTTCAATGTATCTCTCCTTTACCAATGTATCTCCCCCTTAGTTATCATCGATGGACCACATAGTCAAATTAAAAAATCAATACGTCACTTACAGATATTTATAACAGGCGATCAATAAACAATACAAGTAACAATAAGTGATATAAAAATAGATTTATTTTCTAAAATGCTTTATTTTTGGATAAGAGGAACATAAAAAAAAAAACAACACTCACACAACACACAGCTGTTGTCATCACATCTGGGTCACCACTTGATATTTTCCCAACTTGTGCAACATTGTACTTAGCTAAAATCTTTACAACCTCTTTTGAACTGTTTAGAATTTTTTTGAATCGATTTTGAAAATTTTCGTTCGAAGAAAGATTGAAATTGCTCTCTAAAATGTCAGAGAACATGTTTGACCATTTTATTACTAAAACCAGAAGCTTAAGTCTCAAACTATTAGAGAATATAGTACTAACAGATTTTTTTTCTTAATTAAATCTGTGAGACATGTTATTTTTCTCAGCCTCTTGAAAGGCTAAGTCCCCCAATTTTTCGGAAGTAATTCCAAAAACTTTTGCTCTAGTTTCAAAATATGATTCACTAATCATATTCCTATTTTGGAGGGCTTATCTCCTTAATTTTTAATATGTGACTAAGGCAACAACAAACCAGTTTTATTTTCCACGCGACTGTTTAAAGTTGGTTTAAGGACTCTATATTGTAGACAGACTTCACTAAGGCCCATGCCACCATTTCTAAAAGCTACTGTAGCAAGTTACATACTCTTACTTGTCCACTCGCCGTATTTTACTAACTTTGGATTTTTTTATTTTTTTTTTATTGGAACAGCAAAAGTAATTGAAACTGTGTTCTTATAATTTAATTTTTTAATCAATTTTATAAAAAAATTTGCCTTGAAATTATGATTGTATAAGAATTTTCTTGAATTACTGAGATTATTTTTTTCGTTGTCATATTTATTTTTAATTAATTGAGCAATTTTCAAAGGTAATTGAGCAGAAGTTACAATAATATTTGAGATTTTCCATGAATGAACCACTTTGTCAAGTAGTCCATTCGTAAAAACATTTAGCGGTCCAATGATAGCAAAGGCGTCGTTTTGAATATTCTTATAGGTGTTACTGCTGTGACGAATCATGATGAAACATGAAGTATGGAGAATTGCACTTGAAAAGGCACTCTTTAGAGTCAATGTTCATGTTTAATTGATCAGTGATATTCAGAGCATGTTATAGCTAATTGAAAATCTCAATAATTAGTAAGAAAATGGTAGAAATTTTTTCTGACCGATTCACAATATGATTAAGTAATTTTAGCTACTTGAGGACTCTGCAGTAGATTGTTTTCAGACAAAGGAAGATACTAAAACTGATTACGAGTCTGCAAAAACTCTGGTACGGGAGATATCTTCGCGGCATGGAGCCGGTTTATTGATGGCAAACTTTTCCTATATTTTGAGATTGTGTTCATTCAGAAATGAAATAAAGACATAAATTAGGTTTAGTGAATGACCCAAACCAAAAGATGATAAGACACAATTGCTGTAACATTAAATTCATGGACATGATGAAAGCAAATTCTGATATTAAAATGGCAAGAGCAATTTCTTGGGCATCATGGTAAGAACATTTCTTTCATTCCTGCTGCTAAAGCTCTAAATCGTAACCTTCGATATGACGCGACCGTCATCTTGGGGCTCAATGCCGCTTTCTTCCCATGTCTGTTATATTGAAGTAGTATGTTTTGCCTATTGATTGTGGTGCTTCTTGATTGTATACGAACATAGAGCTAATCAGAAAATTAAATCAAGGAGCAATTCCTGCTACTTCGCCAAAGCAGACATAAGAAGGAAGTATCGTTGAGCTCCAAGGTGGTGGACGTGTCGCTACTTTTTCTACGGTGCAAGGCGTTACCTCCAACTATTGATGAAAACTTGAGATTCAAGTCCTCAAGATTGCACAGAAATAATCTGAGAGCATAGGTTACAATATTATCTTTTTTTTTTAGTGGGAGCGAATTAGAGGGTTTAATGGAAGGGGATTAGGATTTGAAGTGGAATGGCATTTATTTTACTGTTATTTAAAAAAGAAAAAGTGTTGTTTTTTTTAAGAACAAAAAATCGTAATGGACTTTCAACTTTTCTTTATTCGTTAAAAGCTGAATATCACTAAGAACTCTCGTGCATGAACGCCATACAGCTATGTTCTATTTCTTTCAATTTTACACAAAAGAAGCGGTTATGCTTGAACTTTTAAACACAAAATTGCTATGAAAAATTAAAACTTTCATCGCCATTCTTTTGAAACAAATACAATGTAGTCATAACAGTTAAAAACCTTCTAAACACTGCAATATATTATTGCACACTGTATGCTATTCATCCACGTACTATATTGTCGTACAAAAATGTAAGAAGCTAGAAGAAAAATTTCTTCAAAATATTCAAAAAGATTTTACTATTGATTAAAACGCATGAAACTTTTTTTTAAAAAAACATGAGTCACGCATTAGCTTAAGTAATTCAGCCAATCGATAATTTTAATTATTCAAACGCATGCATCTTCTTTTAAAATTTTAACAAATATTAGTAATTTCCTAGGACCATTAGCATAATTACAAAAACACCATTCAATTAGAAAATTCATTAATGAAAAACCTTTTATTTAAAATTTTATCTTAACGAACTAAAAAACTGAATATTTTAAGCTCATTTGCATCCATTAAATCAAATCTTTTTTTTGATTGAAATGTTAAATCTTTGTTAAAATCTGAAATATATTAATTAACAAGTCATAACGAGCAAGAACAATATTTATTTTGTGTCTTTGGAAGTCTTTTACGCAAACAGTGTTTGATTACATTTATTCGTGCATTTCATCAATACTAAATGAATAACATTAATGAAAAATACTATTATGTATTGCATTCAATCTTTTTCATTAATCATAATTCATTTGCACGCAATAAATGAACTAGGAAAATACACTTCTTAACGAAAACGCAGGGGCCAAGCGTATAATTAGTAACCATCTTGCATTTTGACTGTATACATTTTTGCTTTTAATGATACGCATCAGTATATGTGTGTGTGTGAAACTTTAGACAATATTATTTCGTATCAATTTATGGCCTTCGTAAAAAAAAATTTTAAATTAGAAGAAAATTTTGATTTTTTTTGAGATGAATGAAATGTGCAAGTTGACACTCAAATGAATAAGCTGTCGTGCTGAAGCAAAAGCCACGAAATGAAGTTTTTAAGAATTAATTTTTAGAAATTTCTTACAAAGTATTTGAAGTTTTTATCCAAATAAGATTTTAAACCTGATTCAGACTTACACTTAATTCAAACGTAAGTATATCTATATCTTCTGCAGTGCGGTCTTTAAATAAATTTAAGCGCAGTTCCTTGCTTTAAATATTTTAGTCATTTCTATGTGTCAGAAAAAAGAAAAAAAAAAAATACTTAAAAGTTTGTGAGTTAAATTATTAGACGTTATCAGCTTGGCTGAAGTGCAATATATCAATTTAACGCAAGCAACTTTTCTTCGTTAACAACTCAAATGCGATAAAACAATAACTTGGAATACAAGCAATATTCATTACATAAAACTACTCCTCCTATTCAAATGAACACAGTAGAATCTCGCTTTTTTTATAATGTGAGGACTTAAGCTCTTAAGCATCTCGAGTACGTAGGTCAAATCAGTATAAACCGGTTGATCCTTCATAAGACTTAGTTTTGGGCACTACGAACTCAAAAGCTAAAGCCTTTATATCGACTTAATCCGTAACAGGGGAGAAGAAAAAGTAAGACGTAACATGGGACGTGAGGTCTCGAGAGACTGCACAAATTATTTTTTTTTTAATCGTGTAATAAGATACATTCTTGAAATTTCCCATAGATGCTCTTTAAACTTTTATTAGCACGGGGGAAAATATTTTTGAATTTTCCGAGGAAATTTTTCTAAAGTCTTAAGATTTCTCGTGAAAATCATATGCTGCAGTAAATAACTAACTACTCGTAATAAAAATGAATCTATTGCTTATTAATGATTCCATTTTAGTTGTTCAATATATGCATAACATTTTAGTACCAGAAAATTGATTATATCACATTACTCGAAAAGTTTGACAGAACTTTAACTATTAGTATTTGCGTCGTACTTCGAGGAATAATTCAGATTTCATTGTTCCTAAAACATCATTGCGTAACGTTTGTGAACATTTCAAATGTCTCTCAACCTCATCTAGAATATTTTGCATCTCTTTCGCAAAACGCGGATAAGATAAATGAACATTACTATTTGGACATTGCAGTCTAGAATTGGTAATATGTGTTCAAACCAAAGGTTCTGAAGGTTGACCCTCATCCCCTCCCGTTGTAGAACCCCTGAAAGCTTTTTTATTAGGAGAGGACATTTTCACTCTTTTATGTTTGCTTAATATTGTACCCATGAAGAAAAATCTTAATGAGATAAGGAAATCAAAAAATTGAAAAAGAAAACAAAAAGTAACTGTCATTTTGAAGTGACCATCCTGAAAATGAAATAGGGGTGATCGGATGAATGTTTGAGCGGTCCGTGAGACAGCAGCTCCCCCGTTGAGGGTTAACTCTGTATCAACTGCCCCCAGTCTCCCTTATCATTAAATAAACGATTTAGATACGAAAGACTATGAAGAAAAAAATATGTGGTAAACATTTACCGCTCAAACAGAAAAAAAATATATTTCTTAAAATGCATGAAGAACAATCTTAATGAGATAAGGAAATCAAAAATTGAAAAAGAAAACAAAAAGTAACTGTCATTTTGAAGTGACCATCCTGAAAATGAAATAGGGGTGATCGGATGAATGTTTGAGCGGTCCGTGAGACAGCAGCTCCCCCGTTGAGGGTTAACTCTGTATCAACTGCCCCCAGTCTCCCTTATCATTAAATAAACGATTTAGATACGAAAGACTATGAAGAAAAAAATATGTGGTAAACATTTACCGCTCAAACAGAAAAAAAATATATTTCTTAAAATTTATTATAATTTTGTGGGATTACTATATGGACATTGCAGTCTAGAATTGGTAATATGTGTTCAAACCAAAGGTTCTGAAGGTTGACCCTCATCCCCTCCCGTTGTAGAACCCCTGAAAGCTTTTTTATTAGGAGAGGACATTTTCACTCTTTTATGTTTGCTTAATATTGTACCCATGAAGAAAAATCTTAATGAGATAAGGAAATCAAAAATTGAAAAAGAAAACAAAAAGTAACTGTCATTTTGAAGTGACCATCCATTTTTTTATCAATCTCTCGGGGTTACCGGTAGGACTATTTAAACATGACCTCAGAGAATTAAACTAACTGAGGTAATTAACTACCAAAAATTTAACTATTAAAGGAAAAAAAAGAGAATCAAAAGAATAATACTTCGGCTAAAAGTAATCGTATGATCGCAGTTTATTAAAACAATTGTTTAAAACCTTTTTCCTGGGTACAGTTACATTTTCGCAAAAATTATTCAGTCCTAAAAATAGTTACAAAAAAAATTGCATTAATATTGCACTATGTTGTAGTTGTACTTTGATATAAGCGTTGGGTATCACACATAAAATCCGATGCATACACCCATACATGAATATTTCCTGCATATATTTCGAAAAAAAAATAATAATACAGTTTCTTACCATACATGCAGTTCCTCTTTCAATTATAAGTGCATTTTGTATAATTTTCATTTCATATCAGTTAAATTCTGCAAAAACTCAGTCTAGACATGTTTTGCTAGAAGCATGACTAGACACATCAACAGTACAGTTTGAAAAAATTGTGGTTCTTTGGTTATTTACTACAGCCACTTTTCACAACATTTTGATCGATTTACTGTAAACTGAATATTTCTTTTCGAAAATACGTTAACATGCTCTTTCTGAAACGCAATCAATATTTTCCCGAAAAATATTTGATCTTGTAATATTTTATACAGCGCTGCCCACTCTCATGCATCCTTTTCCTTTAAAAGTTTTGAGAAAGTTTCCGAACTTTTTGCTTTTGGCAGCTTACCAAAACTGAAAAGATGCGATTTTTGCTTTTTTCGAAAGATGGTTTTGTGTTGACTAATCGATAATGAAGATTTACGATACAACATACGCTAAGCAATATTCGTTAAATTTATTTTTCATATATATTGGACGTGTTTATGGGCAGCTTTGACGCAGGAAAAAAAATATGTATAGAAACTTTAGGGCACTACCTGATTTGCATTAACATTTGCAATGTAATTGTCGAATTGTAAGCTGTTTTGCACCTATTGTAGAAAAAAAATAATTAAAGATTTTTGGAGCAATTTGAAAGGAAAATTATGTTTTTGTGTTTCATAGTGCTCAAGAAAACATTTTCAGTGTAAGGTAGTAGATATATCTGTATCACTTTGCAGGTTTTCCAGCGCGTCTTTTTCTTTGAAACTCTTATGACAGTGAAGTGCGTTTAAGCAATTTTTAATGCAAGTAATGTTTGTACAGTAGCTTTTGAACTTTTTAATGGCTAAAAAATGCACTACTTAAAACAAATTAAGACTCAAACGAGACAAGTACTTATAAATTCTCGTATTTTATTGGTTCTAGCCTTTAACTTTTCTTTGATGCATATTTTTTTTCTTCGTTGGTACATTTGATATAATTTTATTCACTTTTCGGAAATGGGTCTAAGATGTTTCAATCTTCTTACCTTAAAAGACGTTTGACGTAATTGAAGGAAAAACAAGGCAATTGTGAAAACATTTTTTCCTACTGAGAGGGAGCTAACTTTTTAAAAAATATTCGGTACTTTTAAAAACATACGGCCGGGAAGGTACTTATGGGAAGAGTAAAGTGCAGTATCTGCAGAAATCAGTTTTTGAGATAGTTAAAATTGAGTTTTAAAAAATGGTGAAAAGTGTCATTCTTACCTTTCACTATGCTATAAAACTGAAATTATCTCTAAAAATTGCCGAAACTGGCTGTTGATTACGTAAAAAACTTCTTCATACACAAGTGATCTTAAAAAAGTCACGCTCTGTTGTTGAAATTGTGAAGTAGTTCCTGCGGCGTTTTGCCAGGCGGGACGTTAAAACTTCACTTTCTTCATCAAAAAACAACATACGCCTCATTTTGCGAATCAAGTTTTACATTTTTGCTTTTGCTCACACTAGAGTTTAAGATGCAGCACACAACTTTTATAAGTGTTTTACTGTATTTTAAGACTTAGTTCATTTTGTAGAAAACATTAAACAAGCAAATTTATTACAAACATGAGTTTTCTGCCAAATGTTGTTTTTGTCATAAGTTCATTTCTGTGTTAAAACTGGGTGCGCCTCGTAAACCTGAAACACGTGTCCGCAATTATAATTGTTATTTGCATTTAACTTTATTTATTTGATCGTTCCATCCATGAAAGAGAGTTTTTTACTTCCTTTTACAAAAAAGGAAGTATTGTATTCGCGAAAAAATTTTCACTCAAAAATCGCCCTTAATTTCCATTTTGCTCACCCCCAAATGAATATTGAGTTTTTTTTTCGATTCGACCACATGCGGAAAAGTGCCTAAGAATGTATAGACACGCGAAATATCCATTTTGACCATCACCGAAGTAATTACAACGACTTTTCTCGTGACGTCTGTATGTATGTGCGTATGTGTGTATGTGCGTATGTGCGTATGTGCGTATGTGCGTATGTATCTCGCATAACTCAAAAATGGTATGTCCTAGAAAGTTGAAATTTGGTACATAGACTCGTAGTGGGGTCTAGTTGTGCACCTCCTATTTTGGTTGCATTCGGGTGTTTCTAAAGGGATCTTTTGCACCTTTTTGGGGGGAAATCATTGTTAATTTCGATGCAAACTCAAGTGGTGTTATAATTTGGAGGTCACTTGGCGATATATCGCCAGTCTTTTGGTTGCCAAGTTTTGTCGCCAACTTGGCGAAAAATTTGGCGATTTTTTTTTTTTTTTTTAAAATCTGCTTTCAATGTGGCCATTGCTAGTGATATTTAAAGAGTTAGAGAGAGAATCCCATTAAAATTGCAATAATAGGGAAATAGCATTAAATTGGTGTAAAAGGAAGTCATGTGATGCACACATCAGCTCGTTTTTTTTTTTTTGATAAAAAAAGAGCTTTTTTTACAGTTATTTTATTTATTTATTTATTTAGCAAGAAAGATGAAAAAAGATACATTTTGTTAACTATTGATTCTTTTATATAAGTAAGGTTTATCAAAAAGATACAAAATAGGGATAATATCGCTGTATTGAAAGAAAATATTTAAATCCGTTCTCATTCATGAGCGTTCAGTACCTTAAGCGGAACTAATAACAGCCACTATGAAAGAACTCATTATGAGAGTATGAGAGGATCGTCTGAAGATTTCTTTGTCTGCAAGCTGTTGCCAAACGACTTTATGATACTATTCCTAGTATTGATCTCTCTCCAATTTCTAAACATGCTTAGTGTTAGTCGGGATGACAAATGGGGACTAGGCAAAATGTCAAATACGATGGATGGTATGAATTTCTGTCATTAATAAATTATCACTTGGAGTTATAATGCAGGATTTATGATATTCAACATAATACTCTTTAGATAGATAAAGACCTTTAATTTGGACTGTAGAGTAATAAGAACATTGAGATGTTTCGACTCCTGATATATTAATACCTCTGACTCCGAGTCTTTTTACTCCAAAATCAAATCGACTCTGACTCCAAGGCTCCGAAAACGACTCCTGGAATTGTAAAACAGGTAATTCATACTCCTTTACTACAAAATTGGTGCAAATCTGACTACATCACTTTACAGAACTGATCATAACAGTACAGCGTGCTTTACCTGCCAGATTTTCCCTATTAAACTTACCCTATTTTCCTAACTCTTATTCCTAAACTAGGGTAGGTACCGTACGGCTTTGCCCGTAGTAGAAAATTAAACGGTCATAATTAGTTCGCCTGCATATTAATGGATGATGAATTTCTTCCCAATTTGCCATGTTAATTTGTTTGCACATGTTACCAAAAGTATGATAATTTACTCGTCCATGTTATGATAATTCTTTCGGTAAAATTTTCCTAAAATAGGAATAGGAAAAAAAACAAAATCGAATTTTCGAAAAATCGCATTGATGTATTCACCGCTATGCTACGAACTAATTTTGTGCCAAATTTCATGAAAATCGGCCAAGCGGTCGAGGCACTATGCGCGTAACAGACAGAGATCAAGATATCCGGAGATCTAGAGATCCAGACACAGGTTGTCGGCCTTAATATTAGTAAAGATGCATACTAACAGTTTAAAAAATGGTCAAAATAAGATGCAGTGTAATCATATAAAAAATTTTCAAACTAGTTTTAAACTAATCTCTTACATGAGCAATAAAACGAGCTGATGTGTGCATCACATGACTTCCTTTTACTCCAATTTAATGTCATTTCCCCATTATTCGCTATTTTAATGTGATTCAATATTTATTCTCTAAATATCACCAACAATGGTCAAATTGAAAACAAAAATAAAAAAACCTCCGCCAAATTTGTCGCCAAGTTGGCGACAAAACTTGGCGACCAAAAGACTGGCGATATATCGCCAAGTGTCCGACAAATTATAACGCCACTTGAGTTTACATCGAAATTAACAATGATTTCCCCCCAAAAAGGTGCAAAAGACCCCCTTAGGAACATCCGAAAGCAACCAAAAGGGGAGGTGCACAACTAGACCCCACTACGAGTCTATGTACCAAATTTCAACTTTCTAGGACATACCATTTTTGAGTTATGCGAGATACATACGCACATACGCACATACGCACATACACACATACGCACATACATACAGACGTCACGAGAAAAGTCGTTGTAATTACCTCGGTGATGGTCAAAATGGATATTTCGCGTGTCTATACATTCTTAGGCACTTTTCCGCATGTGGTCGAATCGAAAAAAAAAACTCAATATTCATTTGGGGGTGAGCAAAATGGAAATTAAGGGCGATTTTTGAGTGAAAATTTTTTCGCGAATACAATACTTCCTTTTTTGTAAAAGGAAGTAAAAATAAACAATAAAGTTTAAATTCGAAAACAATCAAGTTTAACTTTAAAATCATACTGTTTTACTTGTACATTCATTGAGAAACAAACACAAATGTCTTTTTATTATTTTCAGAATTAGGTTTTAATAAAAATAATAGCAGCACAAACAATTAAATAAAAAATAGGCATATGCAATTTTCAAGACATACCTTCGTTTTTTAGGGTTTTATAAGTCATTGTTGTAAGCATTACAATGATGGAGAGGGGGTTAATCAATAAGTGTTTTTGAAAGTTGGGGCTAAAACATTATTTTTTGTTTAAAAATTGCTGAAATTCTTAATTGTATTTTTATAAAATGCACGTTCAAATCGAGGATTTTCTACTTAGGTAATTTTAACACCCAACTGGATTTTTTAAACATTGATACGTTTCCATCGCTTTAAAATTTTATCAACTATGTTAAATGACGTTTGATCTTTGAACCACCATTAACACACTCATCTAAAAATATCCTCATACATACAATAGCCAATGATCGAGTAACAATATAACTTGCACCACGGCATTATCATTTGATAATATGTTTCGGTAATGTTTAACATGTAGGGAAAGGCTTTACTGCTACAAAGCTGAACTGGATCCGGTAACTGAACTGTTTTACTGGTAAGACTGTACATTTCAGGGGAATAAAAAAACGAGAAAGTGGTTAACAATGAACGCTACCTACTGGAGTTTAGGGTTAATCCACTGGAGTAAGAGTTAAAATTTCAACTTTCAAAATGTCACCAAACCGGCAATTGCTTCGTTCAAATGAAGAAGCAATTTTCACTCGTCATACCTTGACGGGCGATTTTCTAGTTTTTGAAATAGTTAGTGTAGGGAAATAGTTCCTCCCCCCCCCACACCCGAATTCATAATAACGTTTGTATTATTTGTAACAACAATTTGTTGTGTTAATATAGCTGTGGGTTTTCACAATATTTACAGATGACATGACATGATTTACCGATGAAACAAACAACGACTCCTCTTCCACAAATATCTTCGACTTTATGTGAATATAATGTTGAAAACTATTTTTTAGACTTTTTTTTTCCGGAAGACACTCCTTTGTGTCTTCCAGACCTTGACACTTTTATGTCAGTATCCTCTCTTCAACATTTTTACTCTCTGTTTTAATTGAAAAATGCGTTAGAAAATATCACTCCTTCCTCCTTGAAACACGTCTTATTTAAAAAAATTTTTTTTTCAATCTTTGATTACCATTTTTACTGTCTTATGAACCAAGGAACGATTTCTCGCTAAAACTGTATAATCGACTGTTTTCAACTATGTTTTGCTCGACGTATTAGTGTTTGGAAAAGTTGAAGAAAAAACCATAAGTATATAATTAAAGTAACGGGTAGCATGCATTTAATTGAATGAAAAATCCCCGCGAGTTTAACATAAAAAATCCGTTTTTTAATTCATAATACAGAAGTAAGTAAACATTATCTGAGAACGTTATCGAAGCTTCTGAACGGTGTTTTTAATATTTTGTAGCTTTTTTTTAGAAAAAGATAATGCAGTTTTTAAAACAATAACTGTAGCTTTGTAATATATTGTATCCTATTTCAGAAAAAAAGATGAATTTTACCTCTATTTCGCCTCTCCGGTACTTGTATGTATTTAAGATTTAAAATAAAATAAATCCAATAATGCAATTATTTTCTTGCATATACAGCGATTCCAATTATAATACCGTGTATTTTGATCATTTTTCTTTTTCTACAGAGTACGAGCTTTTTGTCTTATTATCAAGATTACTATTAGTTTATTTTTAACTTCGTTTTAATATTCAATACACTTCAAAATTTTCTCATTAAAATTATCACTTTTGTGCCATACGGTTATACATGTGTTATGCCTTCAGTGTATCTAATATTTCAGAAGCGACATTACATTATCATTTTCGCGAAAATATTATTTTTCTTATGCACCGAGTTTTCATTTCACCTTTAAAAACTTTAGTAAGCCTAAAATTTAGTACTTTCATAAATTACTTTAAATTATTTTCACATAAAAACGGCTTGCTTCCATTAATTGGAAGTTTTCTACTTTGCCTCACGAGTTACTTTTAACCTGCAGATTACTTGTTACAGTATCTGTTCATTGATTACTAGTAGATTTCTCACTCTGTCTCAATGTAGCAATTTAGTAATTTGAAGGAAAAAGAAAACGAGTTTCATATTAATTTTAAACATTTTCATTTATTGCGTATTTCTTCATAGTTTTGATATCAATTTACGCTGCAAATAATATCACGTTTAAAAAAAATATATCACTAATTAAAATACAATAACACAATCACACGCAACATTGTATGTATTTAACTCAAGTTTAGAGGAATAGCAATTAATTAGTTAAGTTTTCATTCAATAATATAGATAATAAATCAATGCAATGATTAGGCTAATTCAATAACTTGTTCAACTGCTAAAAACCAAATTTATGTCCATAACTATATAGTGTATTTTAAAGAACCTTCAAGTTTGTTTATCATGCTCTATATGTTTACTTACTATGATACTGATGGACATTGAATTTCATCATATTTATCTTACAATGGAGTATTTTACATTACCAGTTATTAATTACGTATCTTGCAATCTTAAAACAGTGGAATTGTGCCGTTAATTCTAATCAACTAGTGCAATATGGTCACAGGTGAAAATAAAAAAAAAAAAAAAAAACACAATTTTGTATGCGCAAAAAATGAAAGTATTGTCAAAAGTCTAATGAGATAAATTAAGAAAAAAATCAGAGAGGGATAGAGATAATTATAAAATAAATATAACCTTTCAAAAGAACGGTCGTTTATTTTTTATAACATACTTTTGCGTCGTTTATTTTAAAAAGTAGGTATTTTAGACCCGTTCGTTCCCAAACGTCGCGTTCCTACTCGAAACTAAAAAGCACCGTATAAACGATTGCGTAAGAAAGGAAACTTAGGAGATTTTGGTAGTTTTGACGTGAATTGGCTTCCAAGGCAGCATGTGTGAATTGTTTCTTTTCTTCGAAATTATTTTAAGAAAAACTACAGATCAATACATAATAAAGCAATTCAGTCTATCATTGACAAAGAAATCCTAGTATTTTTTAAGCATGCAACAGAAAATATTTTCTGACGCATGCATGTGAATATAAGGTCAAAGCAATTGATTTTATATGCTTTGCATCATGTATAAACTTTAAGTCGTTGCTTTTCAATGAAGCGAAAAATGAAACTAAAATGGATATAGTTAAAAAATAAAATTGCATTTCAGTTTTAATCCATACAGTAATTAATTTAAAATATCAGTGTTCATTAAGTGTTTTCTAACGCACAAAATTGAAAGAATCAATAAATTTTACTTATAAAAATTTAAGGTTAAATTAAAACAACAGAGAAAAAATGAGTGCATGTATTTACAAAATCATACAGTTTAAAATGTGTTGTTTAAATTTATTTCTTGGTCGCATATTCTAAGCAACGCCTTCATCCACAAAATTGATGAATTACGGACAATATCTGTGAGAGGAACATGCTTTATTCTTGAATATAAGAATCCTGAATATTAATGTTTAGTAATTAAAAGTACTTATGCGGTTTAAATAGAATGGGGTAGTTTCCTTCAGTCAAAAGTAGTACTTTTTGTCACTGAAATTGATAGAATAAGCAAAAAAAAAAAAAAAAAACATGGTTTCAGAAAATACTTTAATTTTCCCCACAGTTATTTTTTTAATTAATTCTTTTTAAATTTCCGATTCTTCAAACAAGGCGTGGTCTTAATGACGTCACAAATGAATGCAATATGACGTACCTTTCTACCGCATTTCCACGTTATGATAATCAAGAAGCGAATTACAATGGGGTAGTTTCCAAAACTTTAAAAGTATTTTTTCTGAAAAAAACATGCTTAAAAACCTAGGATCTAACTATTTTTAAAGAAGTTTAATATTTTCAAAAAATTACTTCAATCGGTGCTCTTTCATCGTTTAACGCTTCTGCCGATGACATCACAAATGATGAAATACCATTCACTGTTGCCATTCACGGTCCAAAATATTTAATTCGCATCTTTACTCACGTGCATTGGCAACGATATGATTGTAGCAAGCGTAGAGCGCAATTTTAATTCGCTGCTTGATTATCATAACGTGGAAACGTCGTAGAAAGATGCGGAAATATGCATTATTTGTGTCGTCATCTAGACCACGCCTTGTTTGAAAAATCGGAAATTTAAAAAAATAATTAAAAAAAACTGTTGGCAAAATGAAAGTATTTTCTAGGTCCATGTTATTATTATTAATTTTTTTTTTTTTTTGCTCATTCTATCCATTTCAATGACTAAAAGTAGTACTTTTGACTGAAAGAAACCATTCCATTGCGCTCTACGCTTGCTATCAACCATATTGTTGCCAATACACGTGAGTAAAGATGCGAATTAAATATTTTGGACCGCAAATGGCAACACTGAATGACATTTCATCATTTGTGATGTCATCGGCAGAAGCGTTAAAGGTTGAAAGAGCACCGATTAAAAAAAAAATTCAGAAATATTAAACTTAAAGAAATTATTTAAAAAATGGCCAGATTCTATGTTTTTAAGCATGCACCTACAGAAAAAAATACTTTTAAAATTTTGTAAACGACCCCATTCTGCGTTCAATATATTAATATCTAATGCTCTGTGAAAACGTAAGCCGCCCAAAATCTAATTAGAAATACTGGGCACCAAATTTATTTTTTGAAGATATTATTTTTACTCAAAACAAATACCTACACATATACAAATATACATATACAACGGAAAAAAGTTCTTGCTTGCTTCAATGAATGAAATGAAAATCAAATGATATATTTATTTAAAAGAACTTGAACAATGTTTCAAAAAATACTCCTTTTGTATGTTCGTAATCCTTCAACCCTGTCGACTACGTCCAAAAACGCAAATTGCAGTAAGATACACAGCTTAATAGATACATCAAACGATTAAAAAAATAAATTCAAATAAAAAAAATTCTCTGAAATGAAAAGATATTCCTAAATTAATGGAACGTACAGACACTAATGTTTTTAAGAGGATTATCTGAAATATGTAAGGATTCTTTCTAAGCTAAAAACAGTACCATACGGCTGTGTTTCAAATGAAAGAAATTGTAAAAAGAACAGAGAAAATCGATTTGAGATCAAAGGATATTATAGAATTATGTTTTCTAAGCTTAAGCTTATCTTTTGCAGAACCAAGCTTAAAAAAGAGAAAATATTTTATTTTTAAGCATTTGTATTAACATTGGTTACACTCAAATGTTTAGTGGATATGTAAAAATAACGAATTTTACTTGGAAAAGTAATAATGTATTTTAAATGTGACTTTAAACTTTTATATTATTCGACTAACACTTTTGAAATCTGGTATTCTTTTGAAAGAAATAGTGCGCAAAAAATATAAGCTCCGCAAATATAATTAAAGGATGAAACATGAAACCTTTTCCAGATTTCACGACGAAATACTGAAATATTTCTAAAGTGGTTTGTTTGAAACTATTTCTTTTTCAGCTAAAAATAAATATCGCCTAAAAGGTTTAATGAAACCTGCAATTTTATTTAACACATATTTTAGAATTTTCTTTAATATTTCATTTGCACTTCTCTGTAAATCTTTAATTTGTGTCACCAAAATTCTTTTTTTGCTCTAGAAAAATAAAAAAAAAATCGTATTTATTATCAGATTGTGTATGAAGATTTTTCATATTTTTTTTCTGATTTCATTCTGAAGACCAGTTTATCACATCTCCTAAATACAGCACCTGAGCAGAAGTATTTGGTGGAGTAGAACTTAAACGTGATATTTGTTATCTGTGATGTTTGCTATACAGAAACGCATTTATCGCACGCATGCTGTTGTACTGTTGTGTAAGAAATGCAAAGTATTACAATTTTGTTGCAGCAGTGAGCAAAAATACATGAAAAATTGATGACTTTAAAATTGGTCAGAAAATTAACGGTAGAGAGGGTTGTGGGCTGAAAAAATAAAATTGGTAATCATGTTTTGAATATCCAATAAAGTTTGCTAATTTGTAGGTACAGCACACTTGAAAATATTACCAAGTTTTAGCAACTGCTTGGGTCCTCCACCAAGGATTTTTTTTTACTCCAAAAATATTTTTGTGACAATTGGGAAACCAAATTACAATTATATTGGAATAAAAATTCTTTGAGATAATAACATTACCTAGACTAGCTGAAGAATTCTCAAATATTATGTTTTTCTTTTTTTTTTTACAAAAATCTCAAACAGGTCGGGGTTTTTTTTCACTTTAATTCTTCTTTGAGGCCATTTAGGAACCCAAAGATTGTATCCCAGAAGGATAGAATATTTATGAAGATTTATCGATACTTAAAGAGAACTTCTGAGACAGCAGGCATTTTGAAATTTTGAAATATTTTTTTTTCACACTATCTTTATATACATTACACATTTTATAAAACATAGCGCAGGAGAGGAATGCTTTAAATGTGTCTATCTTTTAAACATACTTTCAGGGAGATCAAAGGCATCTTTTGAAACCTATTGTATTAATTTCTACGAAACAAATTTTTTCTCCCTGTGTGAGTGATTTTCGAGGGCAAATCAAAAAGTCTTTGCGCCTATTTTTTTTAGCCAAAATACGGCTGTGAATACAAAGCAAACATGTACATTCCCAACAGTGACAGTTCCTTGAACCGTACCAGCCATATTTGCTTTTTGCTCGGAAGAGCGGAGCTGCTATCAGTCATTTAAGATGACGATTGTTCTTTAGATGTCCACAGCTTATGAGCAGCGAAGTATTATTCGTTTTGTATAGAGCAAGGGACAAAAGCCCATAGCAGTTCACAGGGAAATGCACCTGCAGTCCAGATCCTCCCCTTAGTCTTCACGATTTGCGTCCACTGAAGAAGTTTTTGGCACGACAGAAGCCAATTTCGACGGTGATATCGCAGGCAGCCGGAAGAGTTCTACGACAGGGGGATCTCTAATTTAGTGCTGCGAAAGGTCAAATTTCTGAACCTGTGTGGTGACTGTGTGGAAAAATAGTGTAAGTGGCATACTTTACTGAGTATATTTGTAAATACCTGTAGGTATCTTTTTTTGGCAAATAAAAATTAAGCGCAAAGACTTTTTGATTTGTCCTCGTAAATGTTATGACCTCTTTTCCACCAGATCTCTGCGCAAAGCATTTGCTTTTATTAATTAAGTCGCTCAGAAGCCAATGCGGTTATGTCAATTTCTTGATATTTTCTGATTTTTGGAAATTTTGATGAAATAAATAATAATCTTCTTAGTTATCAAAGGATTTACTCGTTGGTTACTTTTTTCTAGGTTAGACAGCCCTTTTTTGCTTCGCGAAAAAAATTTCATTCAGAAATCGGCTTTAATTTCCATTTTTCTCTACCCCCGATTGAATGTTGAGTTTTTTTTTCGACAAGACCACACGTGGATATATGACTAGGAACCTACAGACACCCGAAATATCTATTTTGACAACCCCCGAGTTAATTACAAGGATTTTTCTCGTGACGTCCGTATGTACGTATGTATGTGCGTATGTATGTATGTATCTCGCATAACTCAAAACCGGTATGTTCTAGAAAGTTGAAATTTGGTACGTAGACTCCTAGTGGGGCCTAGTTGTGAACCTTGCCGTTTGGTTGCATTCGGATGTTCCTAAGAGGGTTTTTTGACCTTTTTTGGCGAGAAATCATTGTTGATTTCGATGTAAACTCAAGTGGTGTTATAATTTGTCGGACACTTGGCGATATATCACCAGGCTTTTGGTCGCCATGCTTTGTCACCAACTTGGTGACAAATTTGGCATTTTTTTTTAATTTTAAATTTGGTTTCAATTTGGCCACTGTTGGTGATATTTAGAGAGTAAACAATTGAATCACATTAAAACTGGCAATAATAGGGAAATTACAATAAATTGGAGTAAAAGGAAGTCATGTGATGCACACATCAGCTCGTCGTTTAGCTCGTTTAATAGCTTCTCAGTATATTGTATAATAATTTCAGAAGCCATTGTGAATAAGTCCACCTTTTATCAATATTTTTTTACATAAATTTCGAAAAAAAAATTTAATTCTTCTTCTTCTTTCGATATTTGTTGGCAACACTGAAAACAAGAAATTCGTAGTAACTGTAACCGTTATCTTCTACTTAGAATTGTTTGAGTTTTATGCATGTGCGTCAGAACACAAAAATATTACGTTGAAGTGTTTGCGAAAATTATTGTGTTATCAAAAACATTAAATAAGTTTTCTTTAATAACTGTAAAAACTCTGACTTTTTAAAACAACAAAAAAGATTTATTATAAGGGTATAAAAACTGAAAATGTCAATGGAAATAGAACACTGTAAAAGTGAAAGTGATACGGTATCTCATTCTAATTCAAGGAGAGTTAACCATATTGATTCTGATTATACACAGGTAAATGCATGTATATGCGAGTATGTACGTGAACACACGAGAGAATATGCGTATAAATACTTTTTACGCCGAGTATACTCGTGTGTAGAGGTACATTTGTATTTAAGATTGTACATACATTTTTATGCGTGCATACATGAGAAAATACAAGTACATACGGTGTAGATTTATTTCAATCTCTTTAGATTTAGTATAAATTTTAATCGGACGAAGTTTAATCTTATTACTTTAGATGACTAAATCAATCTGATTAAATTAGTTTGACTAAATCAATCTGATTAAATTAATCTGAACTAAATCAATCTAAACTAAATTAATTTTTTCTCCAACTAACTAAGTTAGTTTAAACTAACGTTAATCATCGTTTGCAATTGAAAAAATGAGATTAAATTTAATCTGAACTAAAAGTGAGTCAGAGTACTTTAGTCGATTGAGGATTTAGTTGATTAATGCACAACACTGGTTTAAACGCATATTCTCGTGCGTACACGTACATACTCGTATATATTTGTCTTTTCTCTTATATGCACGTGTAAAAGTGTATGTACAATCTTAAATACAAATTCTCCTCTGTGCACGAGTATACTCGGGTTAACACGCATCCATACGCATATTCTCATGTGTACACGAATATACTTGTATCGACACGTACTTTCTCGTATATGCACGCTTACATATGTATATACACGTAGAAATACAAATGTAGCTCTTTACACAAGTATACTCGGGGTAACACGAATCTATACACATATTCTCATGTGTACACGTACATACACGTATTTTCGCTTGTGTGCACGCATAAGCATGTATATACACAATTAAAAGCAAATTTACCTCTATACACGAGTATACTCGAGTTAACACGTATCTATACGCATATTATCGTGTGTACTGGTACATACTCGTATATACACGTATTTACTCGTTTATAAACGCATAAATATGCATACACACGTAGAAATACAAATGTGCCATCGTGCACGAGTATACTCGGGTTAAACGCATCTATAAGCCTATTGTCGTGTGTACACGTACTTACTCGTATGTGCACGTATTTTCTCGTATATGCATGCGTCAATATGTATATACAAGTTTAAATAGAAATTTACCTCTGTACACGAATATACTCGGGGCAACACATATGTTTACATATATTCTCGTGTGTACATGAACATACTTGTATATACACGTACCTTCTTGTATACGCACAAATAAATATGTATATACACGTAAAAATACAAATGTACCTCTTTACACGAGTATACTCGGGGTAACACATATCTATACGCATATTCTCGGGTGTACACAAAAATACTTGTATATACACGTAATTTATCTTATATGCACGCTTGAATATGTATTTACACTTAGAAATACAAATGTACCTCTTTACACGAGTATACTCGTGGTAACACGTATCTATACATATATTCTCATGCGTACACGTATATACACGTACCTTCGCTTGTGTGCATGCATAAGTATGTGTATCCACAATATAAAGCAAATTTACCTCTGCACACGAGTATACTCGGGGTAACACATATCCATATACATATTCTCTTGTGTACACGTACATACTCGAATATACACGTATTTACTCGTGTATGCACACGTAAATACGTATATTCACTTAAAAATTCAAATATACCTCTGTACACGAACATACGCGGAATAACACGTTTATATACGTATATACACGCACATAGTCGTATATACACGTATTAACTCGTGTATGCTTGCATAAATATGTATATACACGTAGAAATACAAATGTGCCTCTGTTCGTGTGATATTTATATTTTACGAACTTAATCTGAATTACAGAAGTAATCAAATCAATTTAATTACCTTTAATCTGATTACTTTTAGTCTGACTGAATTCGATCTGATTAATTTAATCTGAACTTAAACAATCTGAACTAAATTTAGTTTTTTTTTTTTTTTTTTTTTTTTTTTTTTTGAGCAACTAACGAGTTAGTTTAAACTTTTAACTAATTGAAAAAAAAATCAGATTAAATTTAATCTGAACTAAATGTGAGTTAGATTACTTTAGTCGATTGAGGATTTAGTTGATTAATGCACAACACTGCTGCATTGCATATAGTGTTAACAATTTCAAACATACAAGCTTCATTTTGTGTTTTCAATACATCTCAGTCATTATTTTTTAGGATAGTGACAAAAGAACAAAATATACATCGTCTGTTGTAAACCGTGTACTTTTTTTTTTTTTCAACTGAAATATTTTAGCTGCATGAATTCAGAATAAAAGGATGTCTTTGTCTAAAATATCAATTTAATTACTTTTAATCTGATTACTTTTAGTCTGACTGAATTCGATCTGATTAATTTAATCTGAACTTAAACAATCTGAACTAAATTAGTTTTTTTTTTTTTTTTGAGCAACTAACGAGTTAGTTTAAACTTTTAACTAATTGAAAAAAAATCAGATTAAATTTAATCTGAACTAAATGTGAGTTAGATTACTTTAGTCGATTGAGGATTTAGTTGATTAATGCACAACACTGCTGCATTGCATATAGTGTTAACAATTTCAAACATACAAGCTTCATTTTGTGTTTTCAATACATCTCAGTCATTATTTTTTAGGATAGTGACAAAAGAACAAAATATACATCGTCTGTTGTAAACCGTGTACTTTTTTTTTTTCAACTGAAATATTTTAGCTGCATGAATTCAGAATAAAAGGATGTCTTTGTCTAAAATATCAATTTAATTACTTTTAATCTGATTACTTTTAGTCTGACTGAATTCGATCTGATTAATTTAATCTGAACTTAAACAATCTGAACTAAATTAGTTTTTTTTTTTTTTTTTTTTTGAGCAACTAACGAGTTAGTTTAAACTTTTAACTAATTGAAAAAAAATCAGATTAAATTTAATCTGAACTAAATGTGAGTTAGATTACTTTAGTCGATTGAGGATTTAGTTGATTAATGCACAACACTGCTGCATTGCATATAGTGTAAACAATTTCAAACATACAAGCTTCATTTTGTGTTTTCAATACATCTCAGTCATTATTTTTTAGGATAGTGACAAAAGAACAAAATATACATCGTCTGTTGTAAACCGTGTACTTTTTTTTTTTTTCAACTGAAATATTTTAGCTGCATGAATTCAGAATAAAAGGATGTCTTTGTCTAAAATATCAATTTAATTACTTTTAATCTGATTACTTTTAGTCTGACTGAATTCGATCTGATTAATTTAATCTGAACTTAAACAATCTGAACTAAATTAGTTTTTTTTTTTTTTTTTGAGCAACTAACGAGTTAGTTTAAACTTTTAACTAATTGAAAAAAAATCAGATTAAATTTAATCTGAACTAAATGTGAGTTAGATTACTTTAGTCGATTGAGGATTTAGTTGATTAATGCACAACACTGCTGCATTGCATATAGTGTTAACAATTTCAAACATACAAGCTTCATTTTGTGTTTTCAATACATCTCAGTCATTATTTTTTAGGATAGTGACAAAAGAACAAAATATACATCGTCTGTTGTAAACCGTGTACTTTTTTTTTTCAACTGAAATATTTTAGCTGCATGAATTCAGAATAAAAGGATGTCTTTGTCTAAAATATAACCAATGCTTACAAATAATTAACTCTTAAAATATCTGACTAGTGTAAAATCGCCAATTTTGATAAAAAGGGCAATTTTTTTTATATTATATTCTAAATGATTGGAATCTTTGCTTTCAAAAAATATCTTACTTCTGATTCAATTCACATTATTTTGGAAGTTAAAACAGTATTTTCGTCGAGTGAAATCAAAAAGAACGAACCGGAAAGTAGCTATCGATACTGGAAGTGTATGTTTTTAAAATTAATTTCAATGAAATTAGTTGAAAAATATTAATAAATGCAATCCTAGATTGTAGCTGGTTTATAGTTTTTAAAATTCAATTCCTTTTTTGTGCTTCAAAATATGGAAACAGATTTTGACGCAACTTGTGCTTTTAAATCTTCAAATGCATTTTTCTTCGAATTCACTTTTAGTCGTACCTTGCACCACGCTAACAGTGTTGTCTCAAAAAGTTCTTTCGCACCAATGTTGAGTATTATAGAACATATGTTTTGTCCCAAGAACTAAGAAAACAGAGTATTTATATATTTTTTAAGATTTTTTGTTTTGAGTCATAAATGGGGACTTCTTTTTTAATTTGTGTGATTTTAACCTTATTCAAAGAGAAATGGCAGTTGCTGAAATGTAATAGAACAAAACACACAAAATAACCTTCTGAAAAACATGATATAGGAGTTTTTTCATATTATCCAATAGAATGTCTTTTATAGAAAGTGTCGTAGTGTAAAAAATCGCCTTATTTAAACATAAAATTGCCTTACATAAATTTTCTTCAGAAAATAATTTACCATTTTTTTGTCAGTTAAATAGGTTGTCCCCTAGAAACAAACTGAGATGAGAAATGAGATTTAAAGTATATTCTTTTCAATATTTAAAAAACAAATTGTCATGACTAGTCGAATACCTTAAATAAAACAATAATAAGTCCTAGTTGTACCAAATATTTCAAACAGGTTAGCTTTCTTCTGTTGCTTTAATTCATCTGAGAGTCCTTTCTTTTTAGAATTTAAACACAAGAACAAAATATACATCGGCTGTTGTAAATTTCGGCTGATTTTTATTTTTCACGTAAACATTTCGGCTGCATGTATACAAAATCAAATGATGGCTTTGCTTGAAATAACACCAATAGTTATCAATAATAATTTTTTAAATAAAATAATAGTTAAATACTAATCTTATTTTATATTAAATATGCTTACGAGCGTGTAGTTTTCACTTTTCCAAATGAGATGAGCTTTATCATTAAAGCGCTCGCTCGAAAACTTTTCACTGCCTCCATCTGATATTAACAGCGCTTAAATAAGCGAAATTTTCAAGATTAAACGCTCTGAACTTTGAAAGTTATAAATTGTAATTAACGCGAAATATTCGGATTAATTTCGCGAATTAATTTCCCTCTCTGGGAATTTCTGAACACAAGCATTATGATTCCTTTAAAGCTTTGGTGTTTTACATGATTTTTAATGTTTGAGCCAATTAATGGGGAGTAAGGAGTTTTTACTGAAACAGATTTTTTATTTTTTAAAGTGTTTTGAAACATTTTAATAACGTCCTGTTAAATACCTTTATAATACATTTTTATTTGTACGTGTATTATAAAAACACTGCTACGCAGTTTGAATCGTATCCAAATGATTTTTAATAACGTGTTTAACTAATAGAATAAGATATAACATACCTCTTTATAGAAAACTAGGATAAAAAACTTAGTATTTTACATACTTTTAGAAGACAATGATGACAAGTAATGATCAAAAAAATAATTTATCAACTTATATGGGGAAAATAGCAAAAAGAAAATTATTAGTTTTTTACTTATTACAAAACATTATTATATCTCTAAAAGGGTTTTCCTAAAGTTATAAATGTTGTTTATATCATGTTAATCTAGGCTTTTGTTATGACCTGAAACAACGTATTAACGCAGAAACTGCAACTCAAAATGCAAGAAAATGTTTTAAATTGCATGGCTCACTTTTCACATTATGCTTCAATATGGAAAAAAGATAAATTACGAACGAACTTTAAAAAGGTATATTTTGTAACTTAAGTTCCTGTTTTACTAATTTTTCAACTTTAGCTTCATTACATTGACGACAGTACGTTAATTAGACTCTTTTTACGAAGGAAATACAATTAGAATTGTGATGTACAGTTATTGTCCATTTCTTTAAATAATACGCAGAATGAATACATGCTTTTTTTTAAATTTAAAGCTAAATTACTAATGTCATTAAAGACCCAATATGTTGTCAGTAATTTTATTTCCCATACAATATTCAATTTTTAACATTTTCCAACGCCACTAATATTTGATTTAGATGGATTTTAATTACATAATTTCGAAAGACGAAAGGATATGATAACATTGCGCTTAAATATTAAGCTTAAATACGTAATGGATCGTTATTTAAATGCTAAGCGAACAAAAACATAGAGATGTTTCATTCAAAATAATTACAAGTAAAACAATTAAACTGAATCAAAAAGAAATCATAAGGCTGAAGCAAATATCACTTTGTCTTCTCATCTTAAATGGATAGTAATCTTGTGCATTTTAAATATCCTTCCGCAGTCAACAACCCCGTAATATTAAATGCCTATCACATTTGTCTCAAAAAAAAAAAAAAAAAAGAACTTTCCATATATGATAATAATCAGGCTGACAGTGCCACGCAACGGTCACCATAAATATCACAAATATCCCTTTGTCTTCTCATCTTAAATGGATGATTATCTTGTGCATTTTAAACAGTTTCTTTCCCGCAGTCAACAACCCCTAATATTAAATGCTTATCACATTTGTCTCAAAAAGAGAACTTCCCATATATGATAATAATCATGCGGAAAGTTCCACGCAACGGTCACCGAACGATGGCGTTTGTTTGGGGATGGATCCAAATAATTCAAATTAAATTTTCAATTGGTTAATTTCTAAGTTTAAAGTAGAAATTAACCGAGTATTAATAAGTTCACTCGTAAACTCTAATATGTCTGATAGTTTTCTATAGTTTACTTGCATTTAGAGTTCGTTTGAGCTCTATGTCAAAAATGAGCTCACGGTTGACACTTAGTATTACGTAGGCGTTGCCGCAAACACTTTCTCGCCAAAAAGCAACTATATATATTTTTGATTTGTAAGACGAAAAGATGTTTTAAAAGTTTATACATGTACATGTACAAACTGTAGGTAGAGTAATTGACCATGTTATTTCGATCAAATAAATGGGGTTTCAAAAATGTTAAAAGTATTTTCTTCTGAAAGAGCATGCTTAAAATCATAGGATCTGACCATTTTTAAATAATTTGCTGAAGTTTAATATTTTAAAAAAATTACTTAAATCGGCGTGCTTTCATTGTTTATGCTTCTGGCCGATGACATCACAAAAGATGATAAGCCTTTTAGTGTTGCCATTCACAGAACAAAATATTTAATTCGCATCTTTACTCACGTGTATTGGCAACGATATGGTTGATAGCAAGCGTAGAGCGCAATTTTTATTTGCTTCTTGATTGTCAAAACGTGGAATCGCTGTAGAAAGATGCGGCAAAGTGCATCATTTGTGACGTCATCAAGACCACGCCTTGTTTCAAAAATCGTACATTGTAAAAAATTAATTAAAAAATACCTGTTGGGAAAATGAAAGTATTTTCTGGGTCCATGTTATTTTTTTACTTATTCTATCAATTTCAGTGACAAAAAATACTACTTTTGACTGAAGGAAACAACTCCACTACTATAATTAACCTTGAGATTAGTCTAAAGATCACGTACATATGCATAGGTTGATTGTGTGGCCAATTCTACCGTAAGATAGGGTTAGGTAACCTTGTGGATTTTTTTAATTAATACTACAGTCAAACCGTTTATTAGAATATCAACTAAAAGAACATCCTGCTTAATAAAATACATTTTCTAATCACCAAACCGTAGTTATTCGTTATGTTGATCCCGGATAAAAGAATATACCGCTTATTAGAATAATTTTTCATAACAAATTGGTTAGGGGAGAGTGGGACACAGTGAGACAAAAAAATATAAAATTGAAGAAATTTGGAAATTTTTACAGCATTTCAGAGTAAAAATTAAAACCTGCTTTTAGTTATGAATTTTACGAGAAACATACACGGTTGCTTTTATTTCTGCCAACGAACAATGCCACTAGTTCTATTCAGCACATTATTCAGGAGTAAAATCAAATATTTCGATTACGATGAAATGAAAAGAGAGACACAGAAGATACATTAATAATATCAATTACTTCACTCCTCATGTAGCCTTGAGATGGCGTTTGAAAAATGTATTTCAGGGTAGCATTTTTCTTGTTTTCGATTTCTTCCGTCCCAGCTGCTTTAACAACAAAATCACTGATAAAATACGCTTCGTTAGACTATTTTTTCTAAGGAGAAGACATTCAAGTATGCTTCCTATTTCAACGGAAAAAACTTTTTTCTTCAAAATAAATCTTCCAAGAGAAAGAACTTTATTCCTTTGAATTCTAAAAAAAACTGTGTATTGCAATATTCTAGAAAAGCCATGAAAGTTGTATGCCGTTTTCTTTCCTTTTTTTTTTTTGTCGCCCACATTTCATTCTTTTGTATGTTCAAGCAATCAATGTGAAGGTTAAATATTTGGCAAAAAAACGAAGCTCATGAATTTTAAACAAAATTTTTCAGTGCGTTTCCAAGCATTAAGTCATCACTATTATTAATACTATTTATTGGTTTGTTTTCAAAGCAGCTTTTAAATGACGTATAATGAAGGGTGTCCCAAAATTTACACAAGGTTTCATTTCGTTGCCATTTTTGCAGTAAATTGTTGGCAACGTTGAAAGAAGAACAATTCGACAGCAAACAGTTTAGGGTTATTAAAAATGCAGCGTTATGTAATATGTACAATAATGAAGTGTTTTCATTATTGAACAATTATTTCAAAAATAATGAAAATTGAGGCTAGTCAAGCAGTTACTGTTATTGGCGCTCGATATCGCAACAAGGTATTGCACGGTTGGTTGTGGGTCTGTTGAAATAGACCTTTGACTTTAAATAACCCCATAAGAAGAAAACTAATGAGGTTAAATCACACTATCTAGGATGAAAATTCTGATCACCGAAACGAGAAAGTACACGACCATTAAATGCGTCATGCAGTAATTGAATTATTTCACCAGCTGTATGGTAGCATAACACTCCATTTTTACTAACCCTAAACTCTCAACTAACAAATTGTTCTTTTTTCATGGCTACCAACAACTTAGGGCAAAAATGGTACCAAATTCTAGTCTGGCATTAACTTTGGGACACTACCGCATTAAATCAGATGAATCAGCTGACACCTCTCTAGTACTACAAAAAAAAAAAAATCGTACATTAGTCCACTTTTTAATAACAAAATCCAAATTCCTTTACTTTCTATATGTTTGAATATCAGGAACCTATTTGTGTAATAGTATAAATTATCAACTTTTTAAAGTAATTTTTAATGTATGTTTGGAACAGTCAACTTAAATCCAGGATATACATCCAAATTATAAAGATAAAATTTTCAAACTATGCATCTTGTTCTAGCACGCACATTATTTTATAGATAAATTGATTTTCCGAATAAAAGAAATTCAACGAGAAATAATAGCTTTTGCATTTAAAGTGGTTTTTCAGAATTGCTTTTATAAATGGACAGGTATGGGAAAAATTAAAAAAGCGGAAAGTAATTCCTCAAAAAAGTTTTTATCCTAAATATTATTCTGAATTTCTTTTATTACGGAAACAGAAAATCTGTTTTTAAAAATGAAACAAAGATTTTTCTCTCTGAGCCACTTTTTTTTGAATTCCTTTTGCATAAGAAAAAAATCTTCGCTGCTGTTATTTCGCTGATAAGGCGAAGGGATATTTTTTGTAATTCTTCAAAATTGTTGTTTTGGAATTAAAGCTTAGTTTTCCGCTATCTTAAAAGAGATGTACAAAACGTTTTTGCACGACGAGGAAAAAATAAATCGTGATCAAAATGGAAGTATTTTTGGAACGAAGAAAAAAAATACAGCCCCATGTTATATGAAAATAAACCAGAATATGCATTTAATCAGATAATTAAGGAATCACTCAAAGTAAGAGAGGGCATACAAATGCACGGGACATAATATTAAACTTTAAGCGTTCAAAATATTTTCATTTTCAATTTTTATACAACCAAGGTAAAAACGCTATAATGCGTGTTTTCGGGGCTCAGTACCGATTTGCACAAAAACTTCAGAAAAAAACCTCGATATATAGTTAATTTTTTTATTTAGCAAAATTTGATCAAATATGAATATTTAACTTTTCTTCAAACTTATTTTCTGTGAGATTGGGTTAAGAAAATTCTGACTTTTCTTGCAAATTGAGAAAAGTAGTTTTTGTTAGAGTCTTTACATTAAAATTATAAACCGAAAATCTGATAAACACGAAGGATATCATGTTAAATGAACGGAACATAACATTAAGTTTTAAGCGTTCAAAATATGTTAATCTTGATTTTTATACAACCAAGGCAAGAACGCTATAATGCGTGTTTTCGAGGCTCAAATCTGATTTGCAAAAACATTTCAGGAAAAAAACCTTATGTATTTGATTTGTGTATTTATTTATATATTTATTTATTTATTTTTCGAAATTTGAACAAATATGATTGCGTAACTTTATTTCAAACTTATTTTCTGTGAGATTGTGTGAAAAATGTTCTGACATTTCTTGCAAATTATGAAAAGTAGTTTTAATGTTAGTGGTTTTGTGTTATAATCACAAAAACAAAATTTGATAAACACGAAGGATATCATGTTTTTTGATTATTTACAAAAAGTGAATTTGTCAAAACAATGCTAACTTTTAAAAGCAAAATCTTGAGGTAATAGAAAAATGACTTTTTTTTCCACTGTACACACGCGTTGTACAGTAACTTCAAACAAAAACTAATTCTGGTGTTGCTTTTTAATATGAGAGACTTTATATTAAAATCACAAACCCAAAGTATGATAAACACTTTTGAAGGCAAAGTTTTGAGGTGAGAAAAATGACTTTTTTTCACACGCTTTGTACAACAACTGTTCATTAAAAAACCCGATTTGGTGTTGCTCGTGTATTACTCACGTCATTAATTTAAAGACACGTTTTTGGAAACGAAAATGGTATTGTTGAATATGTGTTAGGTACGAAAAATAATATAATAATCTACTATTAAGCGCTTTTTTTTGAGTTGGATGCAAAAGTATTAATTAAAGAATTAAAATTCTCTGCACAAACGGTCATTGCTTTCATTTTGCTTCTTATGTTTATTTTTATTTTTTTTTTTTAAATGTAGAAAGATTTGAAGCTCAACATTGTAATTTTTCTCTTTTCATTAAAAAGCATTAAAGATAAATAAACAGTTTGTATATCTTAAGTAAGCAAAAATGTATTTACAATAATCTTAAGTCTTAAATTTGCTGCGTTTTACTAGTGAAATTAATTCGATATTAATAAACTTAATTTTCATTAATTAAATCATGTTTCAATATTTTTAGCTCTTTAACAGGTTGCTCTTTCTGTCTTTAAAAGAGAGCTAAATAACCTCCTAAAGTAATTTCCTTAAAGAAGTTTTTATTGCTAATTAAATAAATCTATTTTGGTTCAAATACAGATATCTGGAAAAGGTAAAACAACTACAAGGAATAAATTTCTAAAACTGAAGTGCTTTCCTAAATCGACTTTTCTGGGAATCTCATCAAGACAATTTTAGAAATGTGTACACTACAAAAAAATTTTAAAAAAAGCACGAAAATTCCACTATTTTTTTTTTTTTCAAATTCGTACCAGTAATTAAAAAACACGTACGGAAGCTTATTTTAAATTTATTAGCATGCTTTGGAAATTCGTTGAGAGAAGCTGTTTTTTATGTTAATAGATGCCTACTGTTTGTAATTTGATAGAATTTTTTTAAATAAGCCCAGTAGTTTAGAATGTTATTAAGTACTACTGAATAACTACACCGTTGAAATAGTTTTATAACCGTACACAGATAAGACAAATCATAAATTTAAAACAGAATAGCATTCCTTTCTGATTCAAAGAAATCCGTAAAATTTGAATGGGCCTCTAATGTTGATCCTTCTATTCTGCTTTTGAATTTATGATTTGTCTTATCTGTGTACGGTTATAAAACTATTTCAACGGTGTAGTTATTCAGTAGTACTTAATAACATTCTAAACTAATGGGCTTATATATTTTTCTTTTTGAGTTTTTTTGGTTTTTACGCAGTCGGGTTTTCGGTTTTTATTTAATAATTTTTATTTGACACTTTTTAGTTAATTTTCATCGACTTAGTTGTTATGATTATGATATGGTACATTTCGCAATCTTTTCATTTCATTGAGAACGTTTGTTTGTATCGTGATGTCTATTAAGTAACTTGCGGTGGTCTAAACTACTGATAATTAGTACCTATAGAGACCTAACTCCGCTTAAAGCTACATGTGCTTGGCCTTCGGCAAAAATGCGCGAACTTAAGTCAACCACAGCACAGCTATATAAACAGCCTGTATGACTGAATGACTCATGTTGACACAAAATCGGAAACTCTCCCCCCTCACCCCCCGTCAGTCAAATCTTTCTCGCAAAACTAAAAAAGCCTGTCGAGAAAGTACACGTCGCGAAACTCAGTCCTTTGAATCAAGGCAAAAACAAATGCAACATGTTGAAGATGAAAATCGAATTAGTAGACTTTCTTTCGTTTGGTGCTTATTGTACGGGTTTATTTTGATGAGGACTACAATCTGAGTGTCTTGCGTTCGTTACGCATAATATTCTTTTTATTACAGTGCAGAATACAAATAAAGAACACATGAAAGAATACACATCAGAAAGAGGGGAAAGTACATCCGGAGTGAGGGTGTCTTGACCCACCGCCTCAAGTGGGAGAAGCAATAGCTTAGACCACTCGGCCACTAAGATCCCAATTACTAGACATAGTAACCAAAAAAATTCAGGCAGAGAAAACTATCTGCATTTGTCGCACGCAGGTAGCGTGCGACACAGTGTGCGACACCAAACGTGCCCCGATCCCCAACTGCCATATTTTGTCAACTGGTTGTTGATATGGGGAATTTTGATTACTGTCATGTGTTTAGTGACACTCCCAAGGTTAAGACAAATCGATTGACGTAAGAATTACCAAAATTGACCAAGGCGTTTAGCCCCTAGAACGCCACATAGAAACGGACATTCATACATAGACTGGTAAACACATTACCCTCCTTTGCGTCGCGCACGCGCAGGCGGGTAAAAAAGGAGAAAAGTGAATACTTTCTTCATATTTTTTTCAAACACTTTTTTAAATTACGTTCTACACCATAAATTTGAAGCAGAATACGCAAATGAGCTACTTTCTGAGAGTCCTATCTATTCAAAATAACATTTAAAAAAAATTTAATTTGAAATCACGAAACACATGTTCTTCCGGAAAACTGTCGAATGTTATGTAATGAAACGTTAATTGTTTCCAAGAAGTGTTGTTTCTTAGCATCATTGTATAACTTTTTTACTATTATAACTAGGTGTTTTTTGTGTGTTCGCATTTTGACTTAATTTCTACTTTCATTCAATCCATCACAAAAGTAAAAAATTTAAAAAAAATTAAAAGAAAAAAAACAGTTGGCAAAAAGAGAATAATAGTTAAGAGTTCAAGTTAAACAGATTTTTACATCACTTTCTTTTTTCTAAAGCATTTCGATATAGTGCCATTATCCATCAGTGCTTTTTCTGTAATTTCCTTTTGAAATTTATCCCGTGTAATGGAAAGGAATTAGTGCAAGACTTTTCCGTTTCGCAAAATATTTTCAAATTCACTTTGATCTTTTACGTTTAAGTTTCAAGCATAAACGAAACACGCTGACAATTTGATTTCTTTATGACCAAGGAGTGTTGGTTATTATGAAATTAATACATCTACTAGTAGAGAAATAGCACTTTAAAAGATGTGTAACTTTTAGAGTTCACTGAAAAGTTAAAAATGTGTAGATTATAGGCATACACCTCTAAAAGAGTTTCTGTTACGTCGTGAAAACGATTTCAAAATTCTAATTTCATTCCTAGACCTCTTTCGTGCCGAGTTGGACAGAAAAGCATAGCGCTCGTTTGCAAGAAAAGTGCCACAATACGGAATTTTAATTTTTTTTTTTTTCGCTTAAGGGGGTCCGGGACACATTTTGAAAATTTTTTTATTATATACTTTAGAGTTCTGAAGTTTTTTGCACTGATTCACCATTTATTTAATAAGCAAAATCATAATATAAATATGAAAAAAAAAATGTTTTTACTTAAATTTAATTAGTTTTTTTGAAAAAAATAGGGTTGCTTTAAATTGCTATAACTCAAAATATTCTTGATCAATTTTCAATTTTTTAAAAATAAATTACGCAGAAATATCCAAGCTTTAATTTTTATTCGGCGATTAAAAAAAATTGATTCAATAAAAAATAAAAAATATTTGAAGAAAAATTTCGAGAAATTCAACGATACTTTTTTTTTAAAAAATCATAATTTTTGTAGTAAACTTTTTTTTTAATTCGCCGAATAAAATTTAAAGTAAACTGTTCGAAAAAGATATGCTCCAAGTTTCATTACTTTATCTTTATCGGTTCCTGACTTATAAGAGTTTGAATGCAAGAAATCGGGAAAAATTGCATCATGGAGAAAAACGCGTTTAAAGTTTTAAAGTTAAGTACACATTAGTTAGGTGCATGCAACAAAAATAATTATATCTTTCGTTGTATTTAAGATAGAAACGAGATTCAAACGTCCTTTTAAGCAGAAAAAAACGGAGTAATATTTCACATAATAAAAAAAAAATTGCAAAATTTGACGATTTTTGTGTCCCGGACCCCCTTAAGGGGCATTCATTAATTACGTAAGGGTCCCAAAGGGGAGGGGAGTGGAAAAGTCCCTGCATACCCTTAGTTGGGGGTGGGGAGGGGTCAGACCCATTCTTACGTAATGTTTTTCAAGTCGATATTTTATATTAGAAGCAGAGCGGTCAAGTGGTTTGGCAGAGGTCATATTTCATTTGCTTCTGGAAGTTAAAAAATATATTACTATGAGCTGTTTTTTTATTTGTTTTTTAAATAATGAATAGTGTAAAATACAATAAAAGAATCGCACTGTGTGTGGCATGTTTTATTTTTAATTTGGAATCGCATTTTTATACAAAAATTCTCTGTCGTCGAAGAAACATTCAGTCTAGATTCTTTTTAATAAATGCTTCTTTATACAAAGAGGTTTAAAAAAATAATCATAGTAAATTTAAACACGATTCCAGTGATGTAAGATTCGTTAGTTTATCATTTTGAAAAACGAAATGGAATATTACGTAATATTGGGGTGGGGGGGGGCTGAGATATCGTACTTAACCTTACATGGGGGGGAGGGAGAGGCAAAGATTGCCAAAAGTATCCTTACGTAATAATTGAATGGCTCCTAAATTCCCTCAAATGACGTTATCTTCTTCGGAAAATAATTTCAGATTTTTTATTCAAATATTAACCACTGGAATTCAACTTCAAACGTTTCTTCTGTAAAATTTGATTTCTTCATATTGTGGCACTCTTCTTCCTAATAGGCGATATGTTATTTTTTTTTCTTTTTTTGAGCAATCACGATTTCTAATTGTTTTCACTTGACCGTTCTTGATGTTGTGGTTCCTTTTTCAGCTTGGACCAGGGGCCTCTGCAGCAACACCGCCCATCGATCTCTGCAGGCGCGACTCCTCTGGTCCTGACCACTGTCCCCTGGAATCCGGTGACGTACATATCCTACACACACGTTCGCGCCTTTACACACACACACTGACGCCTTTGAGCATTCAGGCAGATCTACGCACACACACAAGACTAGCCTACACATGTACGCCTACACACACACACACACACACACACATACAACTATACATACCTAACCGACCAGGAGGAGGGACAGACTTGAGAGGACAGAAGCCATTTCTAGAAACAATAACTCCAATGAGTAGGGTCCTGCCGAAACTCCTGATTGTAAAAAACATAATTTGAACTAAAAATTTCAGAATTCCAATTAGTGTTATTATTATTATTATTATTATTATTATTATTATTTTGTTTTTGTTTTTAGTAATACGAAAATATTTTGCGTTCGTGACTGCCATAGAAAATGCAATGTTATTAAAAACGGCTTCTCTTTTTAATTATTTTTTTGACGTAAGAGTATGAACCCGTTTGTTTTAACGTGATTTTCTTTTACTTTTGGTATGAGGTAAGAAGAAGTATTTTAAACTAAGACAGAACCGTAGTCCAATTCTGTTCACACAAGCTCTTAAAAAAGAACTTACGAATTTATGGCATGTAAAGAACTGCTTAGATGTATACTAAGAATACATAGAGAAACATGACAACGGATCACTTTCACTACGGTTAGTCTATTTTATATGCCCTTTTGAGACCTGTTGTCTAGTATACCGCTGATATTAAATTAGAAATCGATTAAATTACATTAGTTTTTCATGGTTAACTCTTTATATTCTGCGTATCATTATCGGAGCAAAAATTTCTAGTTTTAAGATTGGCAATACCGCGAAATAGTGATTGGGAGATCAGGATTAGCAGCTTTTTCCTCAATGGCTTCTCGAAGCAAAGGCCAGATTTTTTTTTTTTGTTTGCTAATTTTTTGAAAAATAAATCTATACTTTTTATATTTCACTTCAAATGCTTATGTTAAGTTTTATTGTTGTTTAGAAGACATTTTGCCAAAAAGCCTGTACAATGCTTCACATTTTTTTAAACTGAAATATGTATTTTGAATTTTAATTCAGATCTATTGGACGCGTCATAATTATTTTAACTTTTCACCTACGATGTTGGATTTTTTTTTTTTTTTTTTTTGTAAGATACTCTTTGACATAGTACTCTGTCAACCAAATAAGATAAGAAAATGTTTCCCTACTGAAAGGGGAAATGTATCATGTCTACGTGAATGAGTAAAACGAAGACATAAATAATAAAAGTGATAACAATAATAACAATAATAATAATAATAATAATAATAATAATAAATACAACTAGTGATTATGTGTTTATTACGCCATGTCTATGTATGAATCTATAAAAAAAATGTAAGTTTCTTTTTTTTTTAACACAATGATTAAAAAATAATATTTTGTGCAGTAGAGGCAACAATAATTGCTAAGTCCTTATCATATGAAAAACAATCTCTAAATTAACCTGCTCTCCAACTAACGTTTTCCAGCATAAAAGGAAAAAAAGAGATTGTTCTTAGTAGGGCAGTGTAACTGAATATTTTTCCTGTGGGAAGGGACTATTCAATAATAACCTATCTCTCCTGTGTACATATGTGGTGTAATTCCAAAAAATCAAGAGACTGAAGATAAAGTACTCTATGTAGTGAACAGTTTGATTGGTAAAAATGATTTAATGCTAACCAAGAGTAAAACGTTTTGGTTTTCAGGCCCATTTATTCCTTTCATTTGAACTCTTGTGAAATGTTCTGTTGTCTTTCTTCTTTTAATAGGAATTGTTTCCATTATTTCAAATATTTCTGCAGTTTTCTTAAGAGATGGAATTACTTTTTTCGCCGTCGCTTTGCTCTTCCTTTGAGCTATCCGATATTCGATATTAATGTCCGGAATCATTTCCATTTGCTAGATCTGAGGTCACGGAGTTTGCGTAGAAATCTACATTTTCAAAGTCTGGGGATATGAACTAATTACATGACCCCTCATTTTCTTACTATTTTTCTCAAAGAATTTCGACATATGATAGCTAAAAGTCTCTTATATCCCCTAAGAGGTAACTAACGAGGATATTTTATCAGGCTTTATTTTTTCGAATTAGGACAATGGAGTCGAGCAATGACTAATTTTTGGGTAAATTAAGTCGCAGTTGGGAGTGGAATGCTTCAAAGTTCAAGAGTCGGAGTCAGAGTCAGTCATTTTATTTCCAAAGCCGCAACTCCGCTGGGACCGGAGTTAAAGTCGAACTGATTTCTGGTTAAAGGAGCTGGAGTCAAAGGCAAAATGGAGTCAGATTCGGCGTTAGTTATCCTGTCCCATTAGTTGTACTTTTATTCAATAGAGTTTTATTTATATACCCATAAGTGTACATAAAGTAAGGGAGATGCAGAGCGCGACCAAGCACTGTTTGTACTTCGGTGAACATTTCCTAATCTTCAAAACGACAACACGTTAAACTTCAAAATTACCATAGTCCATCTATGTAAATTATCCTGCAATTCCTCTGATAGACTTCTACATTATTGCATTGTGTCCCAAATTAATTCAGTTTAAAGTGAATTATTAGCCTGGTTGAAACTTATTCTGCTATTTAGGCTGAGTCATTGTTGAAATTTTATCAAAATATTTGACTGTCTTCATTGTACTACATGGCTTAAACATATTTCTTATGTAAAAAAGCAATTTCAATAACTTAAAAATTATCTTTAAAACAGTAACTTTAACTTTAACTATGTTTTTTTTACAAAGCAAAGAGTATAAAACTTATTTTACAACCTGCCGGGAGAGAGTGGTTCAGTTTATCCTTTCTTTTTTTGAAATCTAACGAACTAAAAAGTTTGAAGTGGTATACTGTTAACCAATATGGCTCACATACAGGGCTTCGTGGTCGGACTGAATATGAGAGAGGAAATTTGGAGCTTTTAACTCAGACTGCGACTCCTTTCACCTAAAATCCATCCATCTCCTTCTTTGCAAGAACTGGCAGAATTGTGGACTTAGGGGGGAGGGAGATTCCGTCTATTGAAATTTTAAAGCTTTGACTCCGACGTCTTTACCGTAAAATTAAACCTACTCTGACTTCATGCAACTCCACTTCTCTGCTCAGAAGTATCCTCAATAAGTGCTGTAATAACTTTAATGAAGCAATAAATAGAAATTATGCCATCCTGCCTATTTTCATACATATGTTATATATATGTATGTGTTTTCCATATCGCATATTCCTTCCAACATTATTATTCTAAATATGGTACATGCATTAAGGCATAAAAGCCCCGGAAACTGCCGAAAGAGCAACATTTTCAACGAACCCATTTGTGAATCAGGATGTCAACGATAACAGACTTTTCTCTCCATAGCTATTTGAGATATTGTGCTCATTCATGAAAGATGGAGCAGAAAGGATTAAGACGCCGAAAGTATTTTCCTGGAGACAATTGACATCTAAAAGCCCGTTCTCACTGACTCCATGATTATTGTTGCATCTTTGCATTACAACTCTGGAATGAGTTCAGTTATTACTGAAAGATTTCGAGTGCATTCAGAATGATAAGCAGCTCTGTACTATTGGTTGTATATGTATATATTCACATTTGTTTCAAGTTGAATCTTATTTGCATCAATTAAATTGATTATTCATGTGAAAATATGTTTGTTCTTTATGGCATGTTCTTTCTTTTTTTTTTCTTTCCCTTCTTTATTGATCTTTAAATCTTTGTCCATTGAATTTTTCTATATACTGTATAAAAACATATTTATATATACTGTCAGTTCTTTAAAGCAAAGACTAGCTCTCGGAATAGATTCCATATTAAAAAGGGGCGGAAGGTTGAGGATAGGAACTTTCCTCTCGCACTTGCTATCTCTGTCTTTTTCGACGTTACTTTGGAAGGAACTGCTGAACGCGTCATTTTGCACCTTTTACTTCCAATTTTTCCTCCCTATTTTGATAAAATCAGAGCAGATCTGACGCATGCGCAAATTGGTGGAAGCTCTTAGCAAATGAAATCAGGCAGTTGTTAATATGTTTGGGGATTATTTACTACCCAATGTTTTAAAAAAGTTCTTGTTTCTATTTTTAACTGAGCTTATGCTTTTGTTTTTGATCCTAGCAGGGGTCAAAATAGAGAGTCCCAATAAAATGCATACAATATTCGTCTGACTAAGAGCACTAAGAGCAGCTAAGATTAAGAATTATTCTGTTTACCTTCTGACGGTCCTAGGTCATGAGTAAGATGTGTGAAATTCTTCCTCATGATTTTTTTTTTCGGAATAACTTGCCATATAAATCAAGTGCCCTACCTTCTATCAATGACTAGGTACCGCCCTGCGCCTCTGACTGAGAAAAGTTTCAGAAATCCAAATAATGCTGATTAATGCTTAAGCGATTCCTTAAAAGAAAGTGTGAAAAATGTCGGCCATTGGTCTTCGAGTGCAGCTCTTAATGCTAACTGATGAAATCCAAAGCGTTCGTAACCATTTTGATTGATATTATGGTTCATTTTATTTAAATGGCTGCGCTCCACACATTAATTGTAGCTGGTGTTGTGTTTTAAGCATGGAGAATATACTCTCACAGAAAAGAAATCATCGGGATCAAGTACATCTTATGAACATTTTCGATTCTATTGTAAGCGTTACTAGCTTTAATGGAGCTACAATAACATTTAATTTCGGCACTTTTTGTTAAAGGTAAGGATGTTAAAGGTTTTTTCAATGGCTGTTTTCAGATCATTAAATGTTGTGAATTATGTGCTTTAAGCATGTGTAAGACATAGGGGAGGGTGGCCAAAGTGAGAAGGTAGCCGAATATGGGTAGGCATTCGTATGTCCCGCCGTGGTGTGTAAGCGGCGATGAATAAGTACTCGTATGTCGTGTTTACATGAACACCCCCTAGTTTTAATCAGTCATAGCGAAACAGCAGGCAAGCAGCATGGTGCAACCAGGCTTAAAATACAAAAAATGATACATTTCTAAAAAAATAATGAAGTTTTGTAACTTGTGATTAGTCGAAGACCAGCTTATTTTTTGATTGTCAATAACATCACATTATTCTGACACCATCCCCCTACAAACTACGAAGGTCATTCCGATCGTTTTAATTATTAATTTAAGGTTATAATTATTGAAATAAAAAAACGTGCTTTTGGGCACAGCTAGTCAGGGTTTAATCATATATTTATTTCTAATTTCTTGACTCGTGTACTGGAATAGATTTTCTATTTCAATAGGATAAGTATATCTTTAAAAAGTTATTTTTTAGGATCGCAATTAATAAGTCTATTAATTTAATTAGTTATTTATTTATGTTTTATAAACAAATGTGCTGACTTTAAATAGGAAAAATGCAACTGTTTTGCATATTTTTTTATAATGGCAATTAACTAGTCGACTATTTTCATCATATATCACTACATATTTGATTGAGAAATGTAAAAAATCACAATTAGTTAAGCTTACCCGCTATGGGCTCCCTGGTAGGGCAAAGCGGGTTTTTCAAATGTTTGTTAAGTTTGATAATCTATAATAATATTATAAAGAGATGGCGTATTTTGTGTGTGTTATATGTTTAAGGTAATCTCCGAAATCATTGCAACTGTTTCAAAAATTCTTTCACTATATGAAAGGTGAGTTTTTACTGAGTGACATAGACTATAAATTATGCATATATATTCTTATACTATTTTTTTATAACAATAGTTTGTCTTCGCCACCAGTTTATGTTTCGTACTGTTTTATTCTTATAAACGTAAGAACAGACACCGACTGTATTGTAGATGCAATAATAGAATAGTTGAAGGTTCTCTTCGAGCTGAATGCTGAAGAATGGAAACATGTGAGAGAAAAAAAAATAACGATGTCAGCATACGAACCGCCAAAAGCTTTACATGTATTTGAGACTGCAGAGGATAAGGTGTATAGCATTCCATTAACCTTGGACATTGCAAATCATTTCGAGTAATAGTATGCTTTTGCCTCAAAATGTATTTAAACATATTCTAACTAAGATTCGTTTGGGAAAATGAATTCTTAAATTCAAGTAGTGCGGATAGACGATAGTAATCCGTGTTTCTAAAAGTTGTAATGTTGCATGCATTTCGGGCTATCCTTTAAGGCTTTTCTATACTTACTTAAATCGAAATGAAAAACATATGCTAAGAAATTCACTAAAGGACATTTAGTTTAGAAAATTCTCAACTCAAAGAATAATTGCACATAAGTACCGCATACTCAAAGTTAAGAGTTAAAACACTGACGAATAAAGAACATTCGATGGAAAGAAATGGACAAAGAGGAAAAAATAAAAAATAAAATATTTGGAAAAATATTCTTCTTAATGACCATATTTAAGCATTTAAAATGAAATAAACTAATATAACTCATAAAGATATTATCAGAAAATATCGAAAAGAAAGTGCCAAAAGAAAGAAAAAAAAAATCAGCGGTATATATGAAAAAAAAAAAAAAAAAAAAAACGAAGAAAAAGAGTAAAAGTGGTTGAAATTGATCACGGAATTGAAAAAGATTCATCTGTTAGTAGAATGTTCAAAACGTAGATTTATTCATCCTACTAGCCAATCAGAATTTTGTCATTTAAGAATTAATTTAGAACATTTTCGTGGTCCAACATATTTCCAAAGTCTTTTGACAGTTAAAGGTCCTGCCAATCTCTCAATTTTTGTTGTTGTTGTCGTGTCTGATGACGTGCAGAGTGCGAAAGGTTTAGATGTTTCCAAAAGTCTTGATAACAAGATCTGCTAATTCTGGAGCCCGATGATTGTACAGGATTTCAATTGGTGGTGTTCCAAGTTGGAGGAGGGAGCGAATAATAGCCTGACAGTTAAAAACATGATCGGGGGTGAGTTGTAAATGGGGACAGTGCTTTGCAGATGAGATAGGATTTATTATTAGTTGGTAATATCTTCATGTCATTGAAATGTCCAGTGCGTAGCCTAGCTATTGTAGAAGAGATGTTTCTTGGGCAGTGAAGGTCGGGCATTGTTGTTTTGCTGAAAAGCTGATCGTAGATCCTTCGCTTGGCAACAGCATTCACGTCTGTGAAGGTGGCTGTTAGAGGTTGATCTTGGTCACGTGCTTCCTTTGCTAGGGCATCTGCACACTCGTTTTCCTCGATTCCGACATGAGCGGGGATCCACTGGAGAACACAAGTTATGTTGAGTGAGTGAAGAAGAAAATTTAATTTCTTGCGTCAGTCTTGTCACACCGTTACGTATGGCTTCGAGTGCTGATTTTGAATCGGAAAAGATCACAATTTCTTCCATTTGGTTTTTAGGAGTAGGGAAAGAGATACAATAAGAAAGAGCCGCTTTAATAGCAATGAGTTCACTGGTAATGTTTGAGGCGATCTGGCCAGTGGGTATTTTACGTTTGATGTTATTTCCTGAGGAATAAATGATGGAGATGCCTGCGCCATCTCTATTACAGTCAATGTCAGAGCAACCATCTGTGCAGATTAATACACTGTTTTCTTTGGCAAGTGAACGAACAGTGTCTCCGGCTTTCTGTAATAAGAATTCAGTAGGTTCTTTTTTAGAACATGGCTCAATTAGCATGTATATAACTCGGTATTATACCGTAAGAAGAAAATTGGAATCCAACTTTATTTAATACAAGTGACTTTCTGACTCCGCTCCTAAACTTAGACAATAACTATTTTAACTCTTAACACCACTTTTAAATCCTATTTTTTATGGCAAGTATTTAAAAACATTTCTGTAACGACATATTGCAAGGAAAGCAACAACGGAAATACTAAGACTGTCGTTCAATGTCAAATGGTATAAACTGAATTTTTTTAATTTTTTGAAGCAAAATTTGTTAATGAAACGGAAATTCAATGGGGGGATTTTAGTTTACTACCGCCACAGAAAATGAACGAAAACAATTCTATAAAAAGAAGTTTAGTCCATGAAAACCAGGAACGCAAATGAATATTTTTTGGCATCTCCAGTGGAACTGGACATTCTAATCAACTCAACACTAGCCAATAATCGATCAACAGACAGACGGATGGCTTTTGTGATGGTTTTTTACGGAACTGCCGGGAGTTTACTCAGTAGTTCAAAAACTGAATATTACACATTTAAACTACTTTGAATATGTTTTCCAGAAAGACTTCGTATGTTCCACAAGAAAAAAAATGGCAATTTAAGAGAACTTTTTCAAAAGTGTGTCTTATAATGTAGGACGAAGTTTCGAAGAGCCACTGTTTGGCTATATAAAGCTTAAAGAGAAACCTAAAAGGATAAAAAGGTTCAGACAAAATTATGACAATTACCTTCCTATTTGACGTTCACTTTCATCCAACTCAACCTGCGGTGCCCTAGAGGCACGCATGCAGATATACTTCAATCCTGATTAAAGTCGTCTCCTTTTATATATAGGAACCTTTTACAATCTCTGTACTTTAAGATCAATTATAAGAGCCCGTTTAGAACATAGCGATAAGCATTACTAGAGTATTTTATTACAATTAAGTAATGGGAAAACTCCCGGAAAAGGATATCTTATGAAAATAAATGAATTGTGAAATTCTCTCAAAATGATTTGATCCTTAATATTTATCCTGAAACCAAGACTGTTTGTCACCAAATTACACATAGATAAGTGAGAGGGCAATACTTTTTGCCAACACAACGCTGTGCTTTATCTACACGAATTCCTTAATTCTCTTAACTTCTCCGGACTTCTGTTCATGATTTTAATATTAAAGGAGATATCCCAATATTTTTTATGGCGCAACTTTAATTTGCCTAATCTATTCAATGCAATTGGACCCCAATTAAATCACTGAAGAATAATAAGATTCAGAGTACTGTTCTTACAACATCAGCGGTAAATCAGTTGGCTCACATTCCTTGCATCCGCATGGTCCCTGCATATTTGCTTTTCCAATTTAAGTGACTACATTTTCGAATGAAAATTTCTTATGCCATCACCATCATGAAATCTGAAGTTCAAACGTACAACTTTACGATACGTAGTACAATGGTGCATATGGAACGATTGTATTGTTCAGTGATAATTGTATGTTGGTCTCTCTTGATCAGGAAACGAGGTAAATCAATTTGTTTCAAATCTCATAAAAACCAAACAAGAAATGTTGCTTACCATTAAACTTTAAGTGAAATAGTTACAGCATAATATTTTTTAAAGATATATATATATATATATATATATATATATATATATATATATATATATATATATATATATATATATATATATATATATATATATATATATATATATATATATATTATATATATATATATATATTATTTATTTATTTTTAAATCCGAACAAGGTCGGAACGGACCGCTAGTAAATGAATAATGGGTTTGAAATAATACAAAAATCACTTTTTATTTTAAAGTTCAAGAATCCTGCGAGGAAATAAAGCCAAAATTGTTCCGATAAAAATCAAAAACTATAATTTTCGAACGTTGTTCGAAAACCTACCCGCTTTGGGTCACCCTCCCTACTCTACAGATAAAAAATACCATTAAGGTCAAATACATCTTAGGAGCACCGTGGAATTTTTCGTTCAAACTTACTAGATAATGACTTTTCTTTTGAGCTCTTTTCGTTAAATTTCCTCGAAGATTTGTACAGGATGTCCTGTCCAGCGAAGGACTTTCTGATTTAAAAAGTAAGTATCTCGAAAATAAAGGACGATATTGTAATAAAATAAACGGTATATTTATTGTGAAACCCATAAAAATCATGTACAGCAACTTGGAAATTAGTAACGAAAATTGCCAACAGGTAGCGCTGCTCGCTGTAATTTCAATTAAAAAAACCCATTAATAGTGCTACAAAAGGGTTTGGCGTTTCTGCAATAGTTTAGTGCCACTAAGCCTCTCAAAGGTACTTAACATTTACGATAGAAACTTTCGTCTAACCAATTCCAGCACTATTTAAGTGGACTATTGCAATTACAGTTTGCTTGTAAATAATCTCCAAGTTTCTGTACATGATTTTTATAGGTTTCACAATAAATTTACCGTTTATTTTTTTCAATATTGCCCTTTTATTTGAGTTATTTAACTTGAAATCAGGGAGTCTTTCACTGGACACCCTATGCATTTGATTTTTGAGATTTTTCAGAATAATCATAGATATTAGTGTAATAATCATTCCGATTTTTTAAATACTATTTTAAAAGTGTATTTTTTATCAGCAAATAGTACTACAGATGCATTAAAATAATTAAATTTTGATAAACTGTAAAACTTATGCGTTTTTGATTAACTAAAAAGAAGCTTAATAAATATGCCACAAAAAAATGCGAATGCTATTTTTTTTCTGTTACATTGCACTTTGTTCATGACTGCTATTATTTGAATACAAATCGTATAAATGAAAATATTGTTTATTGAAGAACGAATTTATAACTGATAAATATTAATTTATAATACTCACAGTAACTTTTATAAGAAATCCACTGAAGGAAAAATTATTGAGAGTCTAAGAAAAATACATCACATAGCAGCAAATGCAATAGTGTCATAGCAAAATTATGATAACTGGATTTCTAACTGTTGCCTTGATGCTAACATTTAAGTGTGATTTCTGTAATTGAAATCGTGGTGAAAGCAATTTAAAGTATTTCGTTTCAATTCAAGCTAAAAATTAGTAGCGCAGATTAATAACGAATATTTAACGCCCGATTGTCAAGAAATATGAATTATTATTAAAATTGGTTGACTACAGTTCTTCTTCTGTTATTTATAGAATCGCGGTTCCTTATGTGAAAAAAGGCTTAATTTACCTTTCACTTCAGTACTTCAGTTTCATCTTTTTTAGGGATGCATAAAAGAGTCGTTATATCTGATAACAAATTATTTAAACGTATTAACATAGTAAATAATGATTTATTACACAGAAAAAAGGCTGAGATATTTCTCAATGAATTTCGATATGAAAATAGTCTTCGCTTCCTCATGCAACTGACTAGCTATTTATTATTCTATGATGAGAAAACAATAGCAATTTTTGCTGTATTGTGCGGAAAAACAGTTTTTTTGCGTTCCCGATTAGAAAAGACAAAACCTCCCTCTTTTTCTTCAAAAAATTTATGTTTACTTATATAATCAATGTATATATAAATATCATTATATAAACAATGTGTAGTGTTTGCTGTTGTGCACAAGGTAAGAAAAAATGAGAAAAAAAAACGTGTTCTTGCTGTTTTCTGAAAACTACGCATAGAAATTATATAAATTCTTGCTATAGTGCTAAAAATACAGGTATTTTAAACAAGATGGTATGCTTTGATGAAAAAGTTTTTCTCAAAATAAAAAAAAAATTAAAAAAAAAAACCTATACCTTTTGTTTTTTTCATGCAGAAAGGGAACAGTTCTTAATTGTTAAGCGTGCATTTTTCATACTCTTTATTATATAAGTGGCTGTTCACAAATGATCTGATACTTTGAGGGGGGGAAGGCGGGGGGGGGGGTCAGAAAATTGTGAGTTAGTATCAAGGTGGCGGTAGGGGATCGTATAAAGTGCGACATGCTGATTTTTATTTTTTATATAGAATGTGTAAAGAAGAGAAGGGTCTTAATGATTATTAACAAGACCTTAGTAAAATCACGTTTTTGTGTTTCAAAATAAACTAATTTTTAATAGTTAATATTTAAGATTGAAAACAATTACTTTAACTTCGGAATATCAGCTAAGCTAAGATAGAAATAGATAAATATTTCACGAAATGAAGTAATCTTCGTTGTTCATGGTATGAAAACAAAGTTGCTATTATTGATTTATGAAAATGAAACATTTTAAGACATTTTAATTAAAAAATGCGCAAGGAACCTGCATTGAAAGAGATCAATAGTTATGTAACACTTCCTCACATGAAAACAAGAAGTATGAAAAACGTTTACACAGAAACGTAGACTACATGAAAATAAAACTTTTAGAAAAACTTGCAGGTAAAAATGCTTAAAATAACAAACATATGATATGCGTGATGGGTCATTAGCGTGCGTGAAGTGTATTACTTGGTGTTTGTACAAGACAAAGTTTTCTGCGATGAAATTAATTTAAGACAAAGTTATTTACCTGTTTTTCTGTTTGTTTCATTTGTTTTTCTTAAAGTTGAAACAATCATATCCATAACGTGAATGGTGAAGAGATGATTGCATGAAAGGATGCTTTATCTTAAGAAACGTAAAAGGAAAAAATAAATTATGCGAAGCTTATATTCTATGAGAATAAGCAGAGAATGTTTCCGACTTTTTAAAATTGAAAAAGAAAAACTTTTTTTAAGCGAAGATAATTTTTTTGTAATTTCAATATTAAAATGCTTTCAATGTACAGGGTGTTTATAAAGTTTTCATTAACGAAGAAAATTGCTTAAATAGTCTATGAATGATTAAAATCTATGAGAATAAACACAGAATGCTTCCTATTTTTTTAATTAATAAAGAAAACTTTCTATACGCGAAGATACAATTCAAAATTGATGTAAAGAAAATACTAAAGCGCTTTAAATGTACAGCGTGTTTGTAAAATCTTTACTAATAAATAAAATTGATTAAATAGTCTATGATTGATTATAAATCTATGATAATAAACACAGAATGTTTGCTACTTTTAAAAATTGAAAGGGAAAACTTTCTATAAGAAAGATACAATTCAAAATTTATGGAGGTTGGCCCAAAGCGGGTAGGTCGCCTAAAGCGGGTTAGCCTTCGTATGCCCCCCCCCCCCACATGGTGTGTTAGCGGCGATGAATAAGCATGTCGTGTATACCCCCGAGTTATTATCAGTCCCAGCGAAGCAGCAGTGAAGCGGCATGGCTCAACTAGGCTTTAAAAAAAATAACAAAGGAAGTTTTGTAACTTGTGATTAGTCGAAGACCAGCTTATTATTATTTTTTTAATAATATTATTTTATTCTGACACTATCCACGTATAAACTACGATGGTCATTCCGTTTTTACTTTAATTATTAATTTAAGGTTATAAGTATTGAAATAAAAAACGTGCCTTTGGGCAAAGCGGGTATAAATTTAATCATATATTTATTTTAAATTTCTTGATTCGTGTGCTGACTTAGATTTTCTCTTTCAATACGGTAATTATAACTTTAAAAAGTTATTTTTTAGGATGGCTATTATTTAGCCTATTAATTAACTCGGTTATTTATTTATGTTTTAGAAACAAATGTACTGAATTTAAATTGGATAAACACAATTGTTTTATATTTTTTTATATAATGGCAGTAGCTAGTCAACTATTTTAATCATTTATTACTTCATATTTGATTGGAAATTACACCAAACCAAAATTAGTTAAGCTTACCCGCTTTGGGCTCAATGGTAGGGCAAAGCAGGTTTTTTACATGTTTGTTAAGTTAGATAATAAATAAATATTGGATTTGAAATAATACAAAAATCACACTTTTTATTTTGAAGTTCAAGAACCCTGCAAGGTAATAAAACCAAAATTGTAGTCATTAAAGTCCAAAACCTACATTTTTCGAGCGTTCTTCGTCAACCTACCCGCTTTAGGTAACCCTCCACCTATGTTTTGACAATACTAATACGCTTTAAATGTACAGGTTGTTTGTAAAGCCTTTACTAATAAATAAAATTGCTTAAATAGTCTATGATTGATTAAAAAATATATGAGAATTAAACACAGAATATTTGCGACTTTGAAAATTCAAAAAGAAAAACTTTCTATAAGAGAAAATACAATTTAAGTTTTGTGTAATGACAACACTAAAACGCTTTAAATGAACAGGGTGTTTATAAAGTTTTCACTGGTAATTAAAATTGATTAAAGACAAACTACTTCAGCTTTAACAATTTTGAATTACGGTTAAAACTAAGTTTATATTCTACATTTTCAAAAACAAGGCACATATTAACTTGTATTGAACGATGACATTACATTTCGCCTATTTAAAGTTTTTACAAATGTTCTGACATGTGTGACTTTTTGCCAAAAATGTACTGATCTAATTCTTCCCATAATATTGCTATTGTATAGCACACTGACGGGTAATTTTACTTTTAAGAATCTACATGAGGTAGTTCATTGCGAAATGACCTATGCAGTGGTAGATAAAAATAGTTTTTTTTGCTTACGTGCAAAAATATCTGATAAAAATAGGTAAAAGGGCAGTCATAAAATAATATACTTGTTGTTAAAAATCATAGAATTGTATCCAATTCAACCCCATTTTCAGAACATATCAAAACTAACTGTGATAGCATTATTACTCATAATAAAACATTCAAAAAATCATAATTTTCCATGAAATCAATTCTGATAAGAAAGCCATATATGCCATGCTATACTTCCGCTTTGAGTCGTATGTTTTCCTTATCACTGTTAACTAGTAAAGTTCCTAAGTACAATAATAATTAGCAAAATCTTTTTAAAAGTCGTAACTTTTTGAAAAAGCTGTAAATGTAACGAATGCTTTATGAAGAAGAAACAAAAGCAGTAGTAATTGAACTGATTATTTCCTTAAAAAAACAGGAGATTTTAAGCTTAGATGCGAGTTAACCCAAAACCCTGCGGATTTTTAAGAGAACTCGCAAATACATGCCAAAAAAGTCAGATACAATCTCCGCTGTTCCTTAAGGAAGTATTTCGTACTGAAAGGCCTTATTATAATTCATGAGTTGTATGCTTAAAGGAAAGCTTAAAGAAAAAGCGAGTAATATTCTACATTTGGTAACTTATTGAGATATGAATCTCCAATAGTATGCAATATCCTACGCACTGGTAGTCGAAAAATAATATTATTTTTTAGCTTTATGTTAAGAAATATCTGATAAGAAAACAAAAATGTAAAACGTAAAAAGATCAGAAAGTCGTTAAAATGCATTGGATTGTTTCAAATCGAACCACATTTTTTAGAACAAATCAATACTAACTGTGATAGCTTTATTACTCATAATATAACGTTCAAAAAATCATAGTTTTGTGTGACGTCAATTCTGTCGAGAAATCTCTATATGCCATGCTATATCTGTCGTTTTTGAGTCGCACTTTCTCCTTATCAGTGTTTCTGACAAATTTCTAAACTCCAAACTCACCAAAATGTTTTTTTTTTAATCGTAACGTTTTGATAAAGTTGCAAATGTAACGAATCCATTTATGAAAAAGGAATAAAAACAGTAATCATTCAACTGATTATTTTCTTTAAAAAACATTTTCAGAAGATTTTAAGCTTAGATGCTAGTTAACCCAAAAACCCTGAGGAGTTTTAAGAGAACTCGCAGATACATGCCAAAAAAAAAGTCAGATACAATCTCCGCTGTTCCTTAAGGAAGTGTTTTGTACCGAAAGGCCTCATTATAATTCATGAGTTGTACGCTTAAAGGAAAACTTAAAGGAAAAGAGAGTAATATTCTACTTTTAACAATCTACATTTGGTAACTTATTGAGTTATAAATCTTCAATTGTATGTAATATCCTACGCAATGGTAGCCGAAAAATAGTATTATTTTTTATCTTTATGTTAAGAAATATCTAATAAAAAAAGAAAATGTAAAATGTAAAAAGAACAGAAATTAAATAGTATTCTCATCGTTAAAATGCATTAGATTGTATCCAATTCAACCACATTTTTAGAACAAATCAATACTAACTGTTATAGCTTTATTACTCATAATATAACGTTCAAAAAATCATAACTTTCTGTGACTTCAATTCTGTCAAGAAAGCTGTATATGCCATGCTATATCTGTCATTCTTGAGTCGCGCTTTCTCCTTATCAGTGTTTTTAACAAAATTTCTAAATTCAAAACTAACCAAAATTTTTTTTTTTTTTTATTAATCGTAATGTTTTGATAAAGCAGTAAATGTAACGAATCCATTTATGAAAAAGGAATAAAAGCAGTAATAATTCAACTGATTATTTTCTTTAAAAAACATCTTCAAAAGATTTTAAGCTTAGATGCTAGTTAACCCAAAAACCCTGAGGAGTTTTAAGAGAACTCGCAGATACATGCCAAAAAAGCGTCAGATACAATCTCCGCTGTTCTTTAAGGAAGTGTTTTGTACCGAAAGGCCTCATTATAATTCATGAGTTGTATGCTTAAAGGAAAACTTTTCTCGGAAAAATCTCAAACACCATTTAGATAAGTACGTTATGTAAATGAAAAATTCTTCTCTTTTTTGTATCATTACATTTAATTCAAGTTGTTTCTAAAAAGCAGCATAATGAAGAAGTTCTAAGATGCTGTAATCGGTGCTTGAGCGTTGTTTTTTATAATTAAATAAAGACGCAAAATGCACTTTAAGGAAAAAAAATATGGAATTTCTTTTTAAATAATAGCATTTTATTGTTAGCCTCGTACTTTCATTGCTGTCACGTACTAATGATAAATGTTGTTAAAAAAATATTTCTTTAATTCATCAGATAATGTTTTTAAAGAAAATTAAAATACTTACACTTCATCTATTATTTTGTTTCCACTGGTTAATAATTCTTCAATTGATGTTTTTTATGCTTTGCAGTAGTGTGTCTGCAATTATAGAGCAGCTAACAAAAGTTCAAATTAAAGAATTACAAAATATGGTGAAGAAATAAAATTAACTGCACTGTAAAAAAATGTTGTGTAATCTCACTTTATAAAAATTGGTAGCAGCATGATTGCCAACGCTATCTGTACAAACTTAATTGATATGACTGGTGTAAAGTTAAAAATCACTTGCGGAAGGTTTACACCATATTAATGTAACTATAGCGTAACGTCTCGCTAATTTTTGCGTAAAAATTAACGTGTATTTTCTGTATGCTTACAGAGAAATTGCTTGAAAGGTTACGCAAAAGAAAAACTAAGCTTTCATCTGATTTTCATGAAAATATATCAAGTTATTTTTTTAAAATACCTATATACATCAATCATTTATTTATTTTTAATATACAAACCTGAGTGGGGTCCGAAAACGCGACGCGAGTCTCACAGAAAAGGCCACTTTTACTGCTCGGCCACTAAGGACGGTTGCCGTTGACACTTACACATAACTCGTGCAACATAACACCCATTAATACTGGTAACCTAACACATTTTTATACAGTGTGAACTCTGTCGAATCTAGTGGTATTTTATCAGAAATCGACTTCATCTTTAATATGATCAAAATAGAAATAAAAACTTCAACTGTATCGGATTTACAGAACATTTAAAATAATTAAATAATTGAAAATTTGCATGTAATTTCAGCTCTTAAAATACTTTAAAATATGAGTTTCGGAAAGTAAAATTGTTGAATAAAATAACAGAAGCAGCAGTTAAAGTGTGACCGATAGATGATTAAATCATGAAAGTCGGCAGTGCGAAATACATACGACAGATGATATCGGTTTTTTAGGTAAGCTTTATATTACTGGGTCTTTACTTAACTGAATCCCTGAAGTAGGTAAGGGAATGTGGGGCAAAGTGAAATGGTGGAATATTTGCTCTGTTTCTTGAGCCACCTGTCGGGTAATATTGTAGCTTATGCAGTAACACGCATTTAGTTTTCCAATCAGGAAAAACAACATCATAGCATATGTATACCAGCAGTTTTCAAAAATTGATACTCACATTCTAATATTTTGTTACGAGTTAAAAATTATTTTTGCTAATATAAACTTATAAAGATTTTGTACTTAACATTTTAAATATAATTGAGGCCTACCATTATTCGGTGCAATAATTGTCCTACTGAACAAAAAGGTTATATTTATAGTTTGAATGTTTCGTACAATTATTCAAGTGCCCTGCGGGACAAAGCGGATCATCTATCAAATCACATACATATTCATTTACTAATTAATTCGTTTCAGTTCATTATTCAATAATTCCTTATTTGTTGATTCATTCACTAATTTACTGATTCTCAAACATTAAACAATTATTTCTTTTATCATTTATTGTTTCACATATTTGATCATTCATTTGATCAAAAATATTTCTAAAAGTACAACAAAAGATATTTCATTAAAAGAATATTTTACTTTCCACATGAAATTTTAAAGGGAAAATTTTTCACTTTGTTTTAAGTACAAAATGACTGCCAAGAATAAAAATAATATTTTAATGCAAGTTTTGTTACAAAATACATTGCTCTTGTTTACTTTACTGTAATTTTAAAAATACATTTCCATTTTTTTTTTTCATTTTGAAAAAATTAAGTCATCTTATCTATTTGACTTTGCTCCACATTCTAACATTTAGTACGCTAATAAATACTGTACACACTACATTTTAAAATTTTTGACATGGGATTCCGATATTGACAAATGTTTAAAATTTACTATCTTAATACACTCTAATAGCATTTTCCTCTTTCACGCACATTGTTACAGATCTCGTAAATTATTCGTCCAATCCAAAAATCTAGTGGGTGGGGATAGGATTGGAGATTTATTGGCAAATTCTTTCGATGTACGCCCGTAATCATTATGCAAATGGTTGTTTTAGCATAATGAAAAATTAGAGATAAAAGTCAGAAGGCGCAACCATATTATAATTGATTTTGGGTAATAATTTCATTGAGCTGAGTTTTCATTTCGTTTTATTGTAAAAATATATTAACTCATAATGCATATAAAAATAGCAGATGCAAATAAAAACAAATTGAGTTTTGTCATTTATAGCATGATGCAATGTTTTTTTAGATAGAAAAAAAAACTATTGTTTTCTCTATTTTTGCAGCTAAAACCCTGTAACGCCAAATATTGCCCATATAAACCAATAACGTAATTCCCCACTTTTTGGTGTAGTAGAAAACATTTCTCTAGATTGTGACTTCAACTTCTTCAGAAAGCCTAACTGATGAAAAAACGATATCAATAAGCAGTTTGCTATATCAGGCAAAAGTACACGTACAGCGCTTTAATCAATATATGGTTATATTTACAGTTTAGTTTGTTTCTTTTTAGTTCACTGTAATGAACAAGTATTAAAAAAATATTTATTGTTGTTTGATGGAGTTGACAGTTTCAAAAAAAAAAAAAAAAAAATGTTGTGAATAGTAATTTTTTCTTTGATTTGATAACTATGAAATGTAGCGAGATTTTAGTCCAATTAGGAATCGTTGGATTTTATTAGATTTCATTTAAACACTGTAGGATCGTGTGGAGGATATAATGTTGTGCTGCATACCTGTATACTGATTATACGCCCACAAACTGGGTACAGGAGCTATAAAAAAACTAATAATAATAACGATGTATTAGTGCCCTAAATGTGATGATCGATTTTTATCCTTTTATCCTAAATATGCAATTTTTGATACTGCTTTTAATTAATCAAACGTGGTGGAATACTATTTTTCAATGTTTTTTTTTCTTTTTGAGAGTACGATTTGGCGTTGGCCTTATTGTGGTAACATGTTCCGCCTAAATCCAAACCACCTTTCATTGTTAAAATTGCTGAAACACATAATTGAACATTACTTATTATTTTTTACATGGAAATATTTTTTGTACAAAAGTTAAAGGTAATTGAACATAATCGAGCGAGATATTAGGGCCATGAACTTTAGGGTGACCTCATTTGGCGTACTTACTTTACCAGTTATTAATTGTTTTCTAGTCGTACACATTGTTTTTTCTTTAAATCCAAGAAGACTGTAATATTTATATGGACTAAGCTTTACGGATAAATTGATTTTACAATGACGAACTTCTTTATGTATTAGTAATAAATATGGTTTCCTGCCATTTCGTCTCTAAAATGAAATTAAATACAACAAACTTGGATTGCGTTTGCAATGGCAGTTATTTTTTTTCATTGAGTCGATATATACCATCAAATAATTTCATTTTACTTATTTTATTGAGTGTTAGAAAATTATAAAATTGCATTGAAGGTATTGTGATTCATATGAAGGATATGTGTTCCTCAACACACACAGATACATTGAAAATATAAATAAAATTAAATGAACTATTGAGAGCAGAAATATTGTTAGTTTTCTTATTTGCATTTGCACTACCATAAATTAGTTTTAATTTCATTCTACTTAATGCAGAGCTGGTCAAGGTTTAAACTTTTCTGCAAGAGAAAGCGTAAAATTGAGCATAAGAAGTGTTTTGTGAAAGAAAAGCTACATAATTATTTAAATATTCAAAGTTTTGTTTGTCTAATATAATCACTTTTGATATGAACGGCTGAAACCATGAACGAGCAAATTTAAGGCATCAAACGCTAGTTCTCAAATGTTTACCTTACGATTGCAAGGCATCTAAATAACGTTTTTCTAAGGCATATTATAGACTTCGACTTTATTTGCACAACATAACTAAACTTTCATCTAGCTTAACTAACACCTTTTGCATTTAAAAAATCTCAATCCCGTAAGGATCACAAGCTTTGTGACACAGTACGGAAACTTCCGAAGCTTTCAAAAAATAAAAATAAAAAATAAAAAATCCTTTAAACAATAACTTTTTTTTTTTTTTTGAGCAATCACGATTGCTAATTGTTTTTACTTGACCGTCTTTGACGTTTGGTTCCTTTTTCAACCCCAGCGACCTCTGCAGGCGCGAATCCTCCCGGTAGCCGCTACTTCTCCTGGTGAGTGGCGCCCATGTCCTACAGTCAAACACGCTCATACACATACTCACTCACACACCTACACACACGCGCCTTTACACACATACACACATGCCAAAGTGCATTCACACAGTTCTATGCACACACACAAGCCTACAAGTTACACATACACAATTATACACACGTAACCGCTGAAGAGGAGGGGCAGGGTTGGGGGGGACAAGGACCCGTGTCTAGAAACAATAACTCCAATGAGATGGGTCCTGTCGCAGCTCGTGATTGCAAAAAACATAATTTGAATTCAAAATTTCAGAAATCAAATTAATTTATTATTGTTTTTATTTAGTTATTTTTGCTAATATTAAGATTCTGATATCTCAATCACACGGGAAAAAAATCTTACCAGTTATTTATGCTCACCAATTTATCAAATAAGTGCACATATATTCCATGATCCTTAAAGAGTTAAAGTTAAAATGCAGTTTTAAAACTCATTATAATAAGCATGACGCTGCAATTAGGATAAACTAGCATTTCTTCGAAAAATTACTTGAAAGAAAATATTAAGTGAGCATTTCAAAATTGCTTTTAATTTTTTCAAAGTTGTTTTATTCATGTGCGCATCAGGCATGGTCACTCTCTTAATCACTTAACGTATGAAACATAATTAAGTTACGCAGAATGATGAAACAGTAGTTAAAATTTTTAACCCCTTTGCACGGGTATTACACGAAAGATAACTCCTGAATTCACAGAGAGGCGACAATTTTCAGTTTATATGACGGCTTTACATACGGAGAATGTTGATGAGTTATTCGTTTTACATTTAAACTATAAAGACCGAAATATTTTCACTGGTAAAATAATGCTGTCACTAAAGAGAACTTTGTTAATCTTTTATACTTTTCAATTTTACTAGAGATTAACAAAAAAAATCTTTAGAAAATTTCATAACACAAAAAAAAAACTTTCATTTTACATTTTTTTTTCTAAAGTTTATACCCTGTTGAGGAAGGTAGCAAAGTTTTTAAGACTTTCCCACTTGCCAAGCAGCAAGAGCTTTGAAGGAACTGGGGCTAATCCTACTGAAGAAGCACCAGTATCTCGCCTCACGTACATTCTATGCTTTAATTTTTTTATTTTCCCCTTTTTATCTTTTTTTTACTTTTATTTACATTTTTAGAATGTTGAAACTCTGTCTCTGTCTGTCTCTCTCTCTCTCTCTCTCTCTCTCTACACACACACACACACACACACACACACACACACATATATATATATATATATATATATATATATATATATATATATATATATATATATATATATATATATATATATATATATATATATATATATATATATATATATATATATATATATATATATATATATATATATACATATATATATATATATATATATATATATATATATATATATATATATATATACATATATATATATATATATATATATATATATATATATATATATATATATATATATATATATATATACATATATATATATATATATATATATATATATATATATATATATATATATATATATATATATACATATATATATATATATATATATATATAGAGAGAGAGAGAGAGAGAGAGAGAGAGAGTTTAAAACTTTGTTGCAGAAATTGGAAAAAGAAACAAATATATTAAAACACATTTTCTAAAAATTTTGCAATAATCAATTTTTTTTTCTCATGATTTGTGTTTTTATGTGAAAGAAGTATTTCTTAATAGCAAATATTGAACTAGCAACTGATAAATTAGATGGCTTGGCTACCAAGTTATTCAATAAAACTCTTTCCAACTGAAAGAAATAGTATACGGAAATGAATGCAATTACTTGTTTGAGAGTTTTGTGGAAAAGCAATTTACACGTACTAATTAAGTTTGAAAAGTTTTGTATGGGGAGCGTGTGGAAACCATGCTTTCTATAGAGCTTTTTGCAAAACAAACTCTTTGAGAATCTTGTTAAAGATAATTGAATTTGTATTATTATTGATTTAAGGATGAAGCCCGTATTGAGTCGGTTAAATAGGTGTACAAAGGAACTTTTATCAATGAATGAAAGGATATAAATGAAATCTTAAGATGTTTTCAAAAAAACTGAGAAAAATTACGCAGAAAAAAATGTTATTACTTGAAATCGAATTTAAATGAAGGGCTTTGAAACAAAGAGGGATTATTTCAGGAATAAAGCGGTAGAGAAATATGCTCTCTTATACTGCGTTTGAAATCAAACGTTTAGAGAATTTTTTTTGATAAGTAGTCGAGGCGTTGCTTATTTCTAGAAAATAATTGTTTTATATCTATTAGAAAATTACTTTATTAAAACTGCTTGCATTAAAGAAAAGTATTGGCAACAAACTTTTAAAAATGGAAAATTCTAGACTTTTAAATATAATGCGGGGACTCCAATGACTCTGTTTTAGAAAGCTTCGTCTTCTGAGCTAAAGCTCGTGGGTTCTATTCCCAGCATTGAACGTTTCACAGGGCACACCACTTGGAGGTAGATATTGTAAGAGGAGTAAAAGAGGGAAATAACACCCACGTGGTGCCCTGAGTGTTATTTCCCTCTTTTGTGCTGTAAGTCTTTCCTGTGTGTGTCCGGGGGCAAGGCGTTTTGTACGCAGTACTCTATGCATGCGAATCTGTTTAGCGTCTGTATAAATAAATAAATATATACAATAGATTATTAATTTATAAAATTTTGCTCCGTGAAAAAAATTTTAAACAGAAAAACTAATTATGAAATACTGTCCATATCAATTTTAAAATATTTTGATCCTAACCAAATAAACACTTGTTCAAAGAAGTGCAGAGATAACTGCCATTAAAGTATCAAATTAATACATCGAAAATGCAACGCATGGGTTCTCTTTAAATATATACATTTCTGAAATAAATAATTGTATATATGAACCACCGCAAGAAATATTTCACGGAAAAAGAAATTTAAACATGCAAATATGTGAGCAAAAAAGTTTTTTCAAACAAATTCCTTATAACGTATCTAATTGAAAAAAAACATTAATAAATTTGCATGAAAACTTGAAACTACCAATAAAATAATAATTTCAAAGTAAAATCTGAATATAATAAAAAAAATACAGCAGTTAGGAATAATTACCAGTAAAAAGTTGACATTGTTTTTATCTTTGCAAAATAATATTTAATAAATAAGTATTTAGGCATTTGAACAGCAGAAGAACAAGTTGTGAAGCATTTAGTACTAAAACGCCAATCATGATTGTAATGATTTCCTTCCAAAGGAAAAAAGGTTAAAGAATTGAAAATCTGATATTTTGGATAAAAAAAAAGATATGTGATAGTACTTTTAAGAAAGATACCTGTTCATACACGGCTTACAAAAATATCATGAATATGTTATCATTTAACTTCTAAAAGTGGGAAGGAAAAATTTGATTTATGAATATTTTCACAGAAGCTAGTTTGTGAATCAAGATGCTTTAAATAATACCTTTCGCCCTACAGCTATTTAAGATATTGTTCTTATTCCGGAAAGTTGGCACACAAAGGATTACGATGCCAAGAATATTTTCCTGTAGACAATTGAGAGAGCTAGAATCGTTCGAGCTGTATGATTATTGTCATAGCTTTTGCGATTATTCTGAATGTATCTTGGTAATATTTCATGTTTCAATTATAATAAACGTTGTCTTTCATTCTTCGCGCATAATTTCTTCTCTGATAAGCTTTTTACCACTTTTTGCTCGGTTTGATATTTTTCCAATAAAAATATAACATACTATGTTGAATATTATTTGAAAAGTGCAGGGGAAATGCCCTCATATTCAGTTTTCTTAAGGAAACAAAATAATGAATAACAAATGAATAACAATGAATAACCTAAACTTGTACTACGAGGTGTTCTAAACAAGAAGTTCTGTCTAGAACTAGACGAGCCTACTTTCCCGTATACCCATATTACTTTCTAGTACCTGGTCAATATTCTCAAAAATAGCTAAAATCGCAAATTTTTTCAAACATATTTTTAAAATACTTTATGCTGATTTCTAGGAATAAAATAAACAAAGCAGCAAATACACTTTTTTCCATTAAAAAATTCTTTCACAGCTTTCAAAACGAAAAAATAATGATTAAAATTAATAAGCTCGTTAAAATAAATAGGGTCTGGTGGGGTAAATTTGTCATAAAATCGTAGGTTTTCAACTTAGGTGGATAATAAATGCAACAAATTCTTTAAACACTTCAACTTTTTTTTGTTGTTAATTTACATTGCATTGTTAAAGAACACGGTACATTGAATTTTCGGAAGAAAAATATTGATTTTAGTAGTTTTATAGAACTTTCTTTTCCCTATGTTTTTTGACAACTTTACCCCATGGGATGGGGGAAAGTGGTCATAGCATGGAGTAAAGTGGTCATAATTAAAAATAGATGCATCATCATTATAAAGAACCGTAATACTTGTATATTTCAGTTGTTTTTATAGCTACAAGTATATTCACGAGTACATGCGTGTATACATGAATATATACGTGTCGTGTTATACACGAGTAAACACGTTCCTATATGAGTAGATACATGTATACATCAGATACATGCATGCACGTGCCTATTAAAGTATATACGTGTATATACGAGTATATAAGCATGCATACGTGATTATATACAGGAGTGTACACGTGTCTACATGAGTACATGTGTGTCACATGTATGTACGTGTCTCGTATATGTACGTGTCACGTGTATATACGAGTATATACGCGTATAAACGAACATCATATGCGCGTATACACTTGTATCTCGAGAAAATACGTGCATACCTGAGTATATGTGTGTATAGTAGACGTATGTACGCATATATAAGTGTACATACATACATATACGAGTATACACGAGTTAATTCGTGGATACATCCAGTGCGTATTTGTACATGTCTATTTACGTATATATAATATATGACATTTTTTGCATCCATCAATTTCTCACTTTGCGTGCATGTAGCGCGTCAGCATTGTGTTTGTGACTATATGTTCCTTGTTGATTCTTACTTCTTATTCTCTCCTCTAATACCTTTTAATAATTTGCTCTAGAATGTAAACTCACCCTGTATACTTTTATATCATGTGCTTGTATGTAAGTGTCTACTCGAGTACGTACGCGTATATATAAGTGTTCTTATATATACAAGTATAAGCGAGCATATACGTGTATAGTAGAATGTATAGCTGTATAGATAAAAAATACTTGCAGATACCCATATACGTATTTATTGGTGCATTTATGTGAATACGTCTATGGACAGGAGCATATATGCGTATATATACGCATATACTTTTATATTTAACCCCGTTTACTGTAAAAACAATACATATTAAGTAAAATTAATATTTAATTGATATCTGCCGTATATCTAAAGATTAAGTGACATTAGAGGAACAATATTCGTTAAGCCTAATATTATGACCACTTTGCCCCATCTAACTTAAATTGTCCTAAAAAATTATCTAAAATAGATTCAGCTAACTGCTAATGAGTAAGAGTTCTTAAGACATGTAGGAAGCTTCCTGTACAGTCAATCTGTTCCCAATTCTAACAAACAAAATTTCCTAAGAATGTTAAAATAGGTGTTTAAATTTAAAAAAATTTCATGTTCTCGCGAAATATTTTTTTTTACCGAATAAAATTTTGTCAGTTGTAAAATTTTATATTCAAAATGTAGTTTCTAATTGCATTTCTCTAAATTAAATTTTTCACATTCATTCGAACATTTATTTCCAAGCTATAGTCATTTATTTAACGTATGACCACTTTACCCCATTGACCACTTTCCCCCACCAGACCTTACACCATATAAAAAAAAATCGTTTCTTTCTCCCCTGTTGCCAAAAACAATTTTTTAAATGAATTAATGAACTTACTAGAATAAATAAAAACAATAAAATGTCAACTTAAAGAAATAATTTTTATTGTCAAAAAAAAAAAAAAAATCGTCTGCGCATATCTTTATGTAGAAACATAAATGACTTCGAGTTTATTCGCCGAAAATTGAATACCTAAATAAAAATTTTAGCGTAAAATAAAAACAAGTCAGATCAACAATAATTTGTTCACAGTCAAAACTATAGCTGCGGAGTCGGAGTCGGAGTCAGTCTCATTTTGGGGTAAAGGAGTCGGAGTCGAATATCCAAGAATCTGAGTCAGTCATTTGTCCTCCGTGTATAAATTTTTGCCAAAGCTACGAAGTCAGAGTCGAAGTCGGGGAGTCGGAGCCCGATTAATTATCGGGCACAGGAGTCGGAGTCGGAGTCAAGTGCCCCTAAATTCTCGGAGACGTAGTCTGGAGTTTGGCGTCAAGAGCTATTTCCAACAAAATTTGTTTGAAGTAAATCCGCCTTCAAGTACGGAATCTACGATGACTTTCAGTTTCCCGTTAGGAGTTAATGTTAAGGGATTTTAACTGTTCTAAATTGAACGGAAAATTGTTCAAATCAAAAAGATATTTTATATACAAGCTTTTCATCAAACGCTTTTTCCTACAAAGCTTGTTTGAAGCAAATTCGCCTCAGTTCGGAATTGCCTTGAATTTCCCCGTAGGCTCTAATGTTAAGTTTTTTTGAACTGTTCAAAATTGAACAAAAAATAGTTCAAATCAGAAAGTGAAATATGGGAATGAGGTGTCCTCGCCAAGGTCTTTCGAACAAAAAAAAATGTTTGTTCGAATCGGACTATTCATTCAAAAGTTATTGGGGGGGGGGGGGGGGGACAGACAGACAGACCGACAGACATTTTCCCCCATCTCAATACCCTACTTTCCAATTTTTAATTTTTCGATATTTATTTAATTATTTTATTTATTTTAGACTTTTTTTGTTTTTGCGATATTTTTTAAGATGCATTAAGCCTTCTTTCATGCTTTTTCTGACTTTTACTGGGAAAGTAGGCTAAAAAGGGAGCACGACTTAGTGTAGAAAACTTCTCCAATGTATTCCTTCTAAAAGCATGCTGAACGAAATAAGTATTCTGAAAAATGGTCTCAGAAGTATTCAACTGTTCCAAAAAATTTGCATCAAAGTGTTCTAAAAAATTTATAAGCTTCCACGTCAAAAAGTGTTTAAAACATGTAAAGTTTAAGATTTGCAATGCACACTTAAGATTAATATTTGGTACATTTTAGTTATATACAGTTTTAAAAAATTTGAAGGGTCTTTCAAATTATATAAATCATTTCATTGAATTTACCATCGAGATAAATGTATAATATAAAATTATTGTCGTTATAACTTTGTTGAACTTTTTATTAAACACAATGAGTATAGTTTCAATTTTTAAAGTTTGAATCTTTTTATTGGAAATGCGAACTAAATATTTCACTTTGAATATTTTTACCACCAAGACAGAAATTTCTAATTTGAATATCTGAGCATTTCTACATCTTTTCGTCTTTTGAAGTACCTGAAAACCCTGTAAAGCGAATGCGTTTCAAATAATGATCCAATGTGCACTCGTAGTCTTTAGGACACCGTTTCAATTTCACAATCAACGGTCTTCAGTTGAAGCTGTCATTCAAACAATTTAACTGTCAGCGCACTTCTCCTCTCCGTGATACTGCAACATAATTTCGAACAGTAAAGTGACTTTTCAGATATTTTATTGGATGGGAAATACTTGAAGCAATTTATTTTCTTTAGAAGGATCGAATTTCAAAGTGAGAGCCAGGAAAATAAAGCGTTTATGCCAATCACAGTGTCTTGATTTCTATCGAAATTGTTAAGCTCTTGAACTGTAAAATTTAGATTTTATTTCAGGTAGTAATAAAATTCATGTTGTCTATTTAAAATATTTTTTTCGCAGATTATAAATACGGATAATAAATTCATTTCCCTAAGAAGCCATTGAAATTTTTTTTATAATAATGAAATAAAAGAAAAATAGAAAGCGAAGAGTAGCGCATTCGTTACGTTTTAGGCATGCCATTTTTTTTTAATCTACTTATTTATTTATTTTTTTATTTTTTGTTTGCAGTATTTTTTTGTTTATTTACATATTTTAAACATGTTTTTTTTTTTTTTTTTTTTTTTTTTGCCAGTAATTACAAAGTTTGGTCCGCTGCTTAGTCAAATTTCGTGTTTACATACAGAAGAAGAGTGGATACATTGACAAACACAAATTCAATTTAATAATTTATTACTGAAAACACAGAAATTAAACTCTTTCAAATGGTACCTACAATACTTGTTGTCCATATTTATCAAACCTGTTATGATACAATGCTTGTCACTGTAATAGGTATTATAAATCTGGATATATAAAAAATTACGAAATCACATGAACAAGAAAACAAATAAATAAAAACAAAATGCAATTTTGTCTCGCTGTTCGATCACATTACAAGTGGGAAAAGTGAGACATACATTCTTGAATTAACTAACTTTGAACGAATCTAAATTTACACTGAAAAAAAAAAGATTGCTTTCGTTTAGATTTGGTATGAGCTATTATTGCCTTTGGCAAGGTAAATTTTTTGCCGTCTTGATACGCAGTAGTGATATCTTCCCGTATTCGTTTGGCACTGAGATAGAATAATTCCGATGATTTTGGATTAGTGAATGGACTAAAAGTGTCATCGTGTGAGGGCAGCATTTGATGAGGATGCAATGCTTTCACTGTAGCCTTTGACAGTTACTAGTACAAAAGTTCTTTCGTTTCTGTATAAGGAAATCTCAAAAATAGCTTGTCCGACTTAATTTTTACTAGGTAAGTTGGAATTCTGAAATGTGGAAAAATATTATTGCATTCAGCATATTGCAATGAAAAAAACTGAAATAATAATGTAAAATGAATAAGGATGAAACTGAAATATTTCTCTTATATATTGCAACAGTAAAAATCATAATTCCATTCCTTATTTAGTTAATGCAGGGCTTTTAAATATATTTTATTATTATTTACATCAACAGACTAGTTGTAATTAAATTAAATTCAATGCATAACTGATTCACTTTTTACATGAATGTGCCAATTAAACAGTGAGCCATGAATTAATGGAGTCTCACTGTTCCTGTCTCACCCTTCCCTCATTGCAAGATATAAACTCAATAACTGACATTCAAAGACAACAGGAAAATCGTCATTCTACTGCTAAAACGAATGTTAGTTAATAAGTTAATTTTCTTACATGATACTTAAAAACTAATTTTTTTTCTATAATATTGTTCACAGTATGTGGACTTGACTTTTCAAAAGTTTTACAAGACTGAAAATATCCAAAGACATTTTTTAAAAAATGTTGATGTCTAACTGTACTTCCTGTCTCACTATACCCACTTCTCCCCTACTACACAAAAAATATAAATGCAATGTAACTCTTTCTCCATTCGTAGTACACTTTAAGATAATTTAATTAATACATTCGAGAAATCATGGCATTCCTGCGGGTTTTAATATTTTGAAACTTTTACTTGAAACGAGCACACAGTGTTGAGAAACTGCTAAGGTATTCTCTCTTATTTTTTTCGGGGGGCTAAATGTACTTGGAATGTTTTGGAAAGAGAAGATAGATCTTTTTTCCATCTTTATTATTCAGGAAATGGCAGTCTTTAGTAGAGAACTGTAGCAGGGAATCATACTATTTTTTTCAAGAGAAATTACCATTGAATTTCAATTATGTTTTCTATGGCACTGCTCTGCTTATTCGCATCCTTTTGTAAAGAATAACAACGTTTTTGTACGAGTTCTTGGAAGATGTGCTCGGAGCTGAGAGAGGAAATTAGTAACGGAATTTTAGTTCGGAATTAGTAACTGGAGGGGTCAAGTGCAATAATTGGCTCAGCATATGCTCAGGCAAAGACCCCTAGTCACCTGATTCAACTATGACGAATGGGCGACAAACTTTGCGTGAAACTAATGAAAGAGATTCAATTTCATCCAATACTTTACTTTAAATGCTATCAGGTGACTAAGAATCTTTACTTCAAGAATAAAAGCCCCCCCTCACTCTCTCCACCAATTATATCTTCTAAATGGTTCATAGCATAATGAAAACAGTTGAGCTTTAATGTAGTTCCTTTCAGTATTTTATCATATTTACAACCTGGTTGATTGAACATTTCCGAAATGACTAATCGAAGGGTTTTTTCTTTTTTTTTGGAATTAATCAAGCATTGTGTAAAGATCGGCTGGCAATTAAACAGAACGTAAGAGACGCAAATTAAAACAACAAAACTGTAATTATAATAAAGGTAGGGGAGACCGGGGCAGGTTTTCGCGCGGGGCACGTTTTCGATTAGACTTTAACTCGATAGCGAGTCGGTAGAGCAAAGCACCGACCAGACTATTTGAAAGGCAGCGCCACTAGACGACAACTACGAAAGTTTCAGATGAATGGCGGTTCACATAGCTGCGTAATGTCAGTTTCACTTGTTTTTATACAGGTAAGTAAATTTTGATGACCTCATTTAAACTAAAACGAACATACACGTCTTAAGTTAAGTTTTTGTCTGTTGTAATATTTCTAAAGAGCACATTTAGGAGCTGCCAGTGTTGTGATAGTTTGTCCATAAAATTCTTTTTTGAACCGTCTGCGTGAAGTTCAAGGAAAAACATGGCGACTGGGCACGTTTTCGAACACCAAGTGGGGCATATTTTCGCATCGAAAACGTGCCCCGTCGCATCAAAAATATGCCCCTCCCCTTTCTACTGCTACTATTTATCGATGTTTATTATATTATTTACTGTTATATGAAGCATAAATAATTAAATACACATGAAAAGGTAAGCTTCTTATTTGACAACTTATATTTTTAAACAAAAAACAAATAAAAAATAAATCACAACCTCAATCATTCATGAGAGATACATGTTAAAACAAAATAGGCCTAGTGTTCATAAAAATAGCATTAAACTGATATGTTCACAGAATGACTTGGTTATTATGACTTGATATTGATCTGTGTGTTGGGTTTTCAGATTTGTCATGGTGCGACACTACAAAAAGAAGTCTGAAAGAGGCAAGTACACCATAGAGACTATGGTAGAAGCTCTCAACAAAGTAAAAGAAAGAAGAAGTATGAAAAGTGTAGCGGCAAAATTCGGATTGTGCGACAGGACTTTGGCAAATTATTGTAGAAAGTTAACTTCTGAAAAGTAACTGAAACTCAAGACAGTTCTGGGCTTTGGCTTCAGGGTGTCAGAGATTTTTCCCTTGAACCCAGATATCTTTACAGATGCCGACTACATGCCAGCCTATTTCACCGACAGACCTGCCCCAGTGCAGGCAGAGGTGTACAGGCCTCTAACAGGGTAGCACGAAGAGGCTGATACTCAAGTTCTAATACAGCCTAACGTAGGTTGTCCAGAAGAACTGAGACCTCTGGAAAAAGCCGGTCCGAGAAAACAAACTGGCAAAGGTAGAAAGAAGAGAAAGTCGGACATTTTGATCGACACTCCGATCAAAGAGCAGATTAGACTAGAGCAGCAACAAGCTAAGCAGAGAAAACAAATGAAAAATGAGAATGAAAAGAAAGATAAGAAAAATGTAAAAAAGAGTTTATTTAAGAGACAAATTGGAAAACCTAACAAGCCCGAAGAAAATGAAGAATCAAGTGATGAAGAGGAAGAAGACTGTGTTTGCATTACTGCCTAGAATTGTACCGTAAATCTAAGGCTAAAGAGATATGGGTAAAGTGCACTCGTTGCATAAATGGCCCACGAGTCTTGCATCAAAGGAAACCCTATGTGCTTTGTATGTATTAATTGTGATAGTGACGATGACGTTTAGTGTTTTTAACAGTCCTACATGTATTAAAACTATCAAGTAACCAAGTTGGTGATGAGTTTTTTTAAATGTATATTTACTGAAAATCAATAAATAACCTACCTGGAAAATATTTTGTTTGATTTCCTAAATTATATTGATATAAGTGCATGCGAAAACTTGCCCCTGTCTATTAATAAGGTGTGCGAAAACTTGCCCCGGTCACGGGGCACATTTTCGCACGTGACATGACGACACTTAAAACTATTTTTCTGTAAAACAAAGCTTAGTCAATTGATATAAGTAATTCCACGTTGTAGCCAAGGTTTCTCTGAATGGTGTGGTACACATTTTTCAAACTTAGGTAAATAAATAAAAAATAAAAAATAATTTAAAAAAAGTGCGAAAACCTGCCCCGGTCTCCCCTAATACTAATAATTCTAATAACTCACTTGCAGAAAGTTGTTAATACTCTTATCCACAAACTAATTGATAAAACGGAATAGGGTATAGCTTGAGAAAGAAAACTTTTTATAAAAACCTGGCTTCCGAGGAATGTTAAAGAAAGTCTTAGCACTGGTTCCTAGTAAGCAGATTACAAAGATTTATCTTTTTTATTTTATCCTAAAGTCTTGTGCAGCCCTCAAACTTGAACTAGAGAAACATTGGGGTAAATGGATTATTTCGTAAAGATATTGCCTCCACCAGAGTTTTCTCAGGCACGGAATCAGTTCTGATGCCTCTGTTTGTCTGAAGAAAGTCTGAAACAGAGTTTTTATTGTAGTTTGAATTAATTCATCATACTGTTAAACATCCAAGTATGATTTCTACTATTTACTTACTAACGATTGACATTTTCATTTTGTTTTAACATGCTATGAATATCATTGAACAACTAAAGGGAAATATTGAAATAAAAGAGACATAAATTGACTAGTGGGCCGATCCAGGTGACGAAATGGGACATTTTGAACAGTTTTGTCACAAGATTTTGTTTCATAAATACAACTAATACAAGCTATAAATTTTATTTTTGGCAACAACAGTAAAGATTTGGCATAAGAACTATGTAGAACATCAAAAGTTAGTCAGTTCGAAAAAAATAATTGAACAACATGCAATAAAATGCCCGTAACAAAACGGGACCCATACGAGTCCTGTTCCGTCGCGGGCATTTTATTGCTTATTCATCAATTACTTTGTTTTAAAACGAAAAGCTCAATGTTCTATGGAATTCATATGACAAATTCTTACTGTTGCTATCAAAAATAAAATTTCTAGCTTGTTTTATTTGTACAGTAAAACCTCACTACAACGATATTTTGGGGACCAAAGAAATATATTGCTGTAGAGGGATATATTGTTATATCGAGGGCCTACATATTCTGAAAATACGATAGAGTATTCCATTTTAATGTTATAGTATACAATATCTTGGTAGAAATGTATTTGGGTGATAATAAAAATCCCAACAATATTTTGTCCCGGGAGCCTATCACAAGAATTGTTAGGCCTGCAATTTTATTTCCTTTTTTTAATAGGTAGAAATAACTTTTCCGATGTTATTGTCTTCCTCTTAAATCAATAACTCTTTTTTTTTCAACAAAAATTTTTTGAATAACCAGAATGTCACTCTTTTGTCCTACTCCCATTCGTTTCTCAAATCATACTTAAATTATTCAAAAATGTTATATCAACATTCCACAAATTTAATTAGTAGTACTAAATTAAGCATACTTAAAGGTGTAAAATAACATTTAATGAATTAAATTTAATTATATAAATAATCAAGGAACGTCATTTTAAAGTTTGTCCCCAGGAATGAGTTAAATTATTATAGATTTAAAAAAAGAATTTTTAATTTGTTGTTCTACAACCTTGCTCATTATCACCATTTTGTAGGATTTCTTGAGCATTTTGTTAATATGATATGCCAGCTGTTCTTACTAAAAATTTTTGAAGTTTAAAAATGAGTATGTAACATTTTTAATAATTCTTACAGTTGTGAAAAGGAATAAGTACGCAATAAGTAGTAAGTGTTCTCTTGTCAGAGAAAACGGGGGAAAAAATGACAAAAGTTGATAAAATAGGATATTTTTCATTATTTGAAAACCAAATTATCGTAATCAAGGGGGGTTGAAAATTAAGAAAATCGTTTTACAGGGGTTTATTGCTGTAGAGAATATCGCAATATTGAGAGAAGGATAACATTAATTCCTATTCGAGTTCACCGGGACCACGAAATATTATCGTAGTAGAGGGATTATCGTTGTATCGGATAGCGTTGTAGCGAGGTTTACTGTATTTTTACAACAAAATATTCTGAAAAATGTCCCATTCCACCAAATGGAATGGCCCAAGTGCAATTTCTCATATTTCATGTTTCATCATGAATCGTCGCAGCAATGACTACTATGAGAATAATAAAAGGATACAATTGCTATCGTTTAACACGTCGTCACGTGACAAGCAGGTTCATTTCTGGAATCTTACACACATTATGGTAATTTCAGCTCAATGATTTTGACAATTGATCAAATGATGTTCATAAGTGTCAAAATGATGAAAGACAATGCTTACTTCTTTATTGAAACTTCAGTTAAGTTGTTAAAATTTCAACTTAAAAACTTTTATAATTGAGTCATTAGCGTTTTTAAACTAAATTTCATACAGTTTCAAGAACTTAGGCTGTTCCAGAAAGTATCGTGATATGAAATGGGGCCAGCGGACAGCTGAGAAGATGTAACGTGCTATAGTAGTCTGCAGAAACGGTTTCAGGGGCCTTATCAAAGTAAGGTGGATGGACCATGGAAGACCATGCTCCTTTAAAGGCTCAACTATGAAAAAAAAATTACTGTCATGTGATGACAAATTTCTTCCATTCACACCTAGCTCCATCCAACTCAAGGACACAGACGCGGTGGAGAATCCCTCGCGTCACTATTTTGTTCGTGCGGGCTCTCGCTTCGTAGACTTTTGTCATCGACGTTAAAATTGTAAATCGAATAATATATTCTTAGATATAACGATGGTAATCAAGAAATATTCGTTGAGTTTTTTAAAGCAGATTATAATATGTTAAGTATTTAATATTTTATTAAGATAAAAGAGCTGTTTATGTAGTTTTAATAAAATCGCATATTTTGGTTATTACAACTGCAGTTTTAAGTTGAACGACTGATTTATAATATTGGCCTTGTGTGCAGCCTTGTTCCTTGTAAGGCCGTTTGCAAGAGCTTAAAAAAAGTTAATTTTAATAAGTTGTGGATATATCTAGAATTTAAAAAAGTAATTTGTATGATACACAATAAAACAAAGTGTTAATTAATAGTTTGTTTCTTTAATTTATGAAAAAATTGAACTCATAAAAACTGTTTATAGTTATACCGTCATATCGTTACAGTGGCCTTCCATGGTCCACCCAACTTTGTTGACAATATGGAGTCTCTAAAGCAACTCTAAAAAGACACGCGTAAGATAAAAGACACTTTGCTGTTAATAGGAAGCAACCAATTAGAAACTTTGAAGCTATACTCACGAAACAGAAAATGAATATGAAATTCATGTTTTGAAACTGAAGGATACATTTTTTTGAAAACATTTTTAAGATTTGAATGAATTGGCCTTGCCTAAAACAATGTTCTAAGGCAGAAGATAAAACTACAAAAATCAAATTAAAAACTTTCATTTTATTTTTGGAATATGGATGGTCTTATGTTTTTTGAGTAGAATTTCAATAGATGTTAATTGCAAAAACTCGAATTTGAACCAATAGGAAAATACATTAACAAAAAAAACTAAGCAACATGGGACTTAAACTATGGTTTTTAGACTCTTCGAAGAATTCCATTACTCAAAGTAAATATTAATTTTGAAGTGGGAATTTTAAATGTACAATGGAGGATTCGAAAAGATACTTTAACATAAAATTTGTTTTTTGAAAAAGACCCTTCAAACTCAGTAATGTCTAAAACTTTTTTTTTTTTTTTTTTGAAAATCGAACCTCGTGCTTTATCAGCTGTTATCAAAATCTAATAGAATCTCCCGATGGAACAAGTGAGAATGTAAACATTAAAAACAGCTGCCAAGTTTTTTTTCACCCATTCAATTAATTATTTTATGAAGTAATAAGCCATAACAAGTAGTATTTTTAAAAGCACATTAAGATAGCCTTAAAACGTAGTTCGTCAATAAACTGAAATTACAATTTTTTTGTTAAAAAAATTGGAAAATATCCATTTTAGTTATAATAAAATATTTATACGTTTCTCTGAAAAAGAAGATGTTAGCTAAATTATAGAGCTCATCTAACAGTTTACTTCTTATTATTTATGAAAAGATTGACTTACTAAACGAAAACATTTATGTCACTTTATTAATGATAGGCATTTTTCTAGTTCAGCTGTTAGTTGAACTGCAATAATTTTCAAAATTGCGGGGCAAAGTTTTATCTCCTTCTGTAACATTGTCTTCTCAATTAAAAAAAAGCCATGGACACAAAAAACAAAAATGCATATATATATATATATATATATATATATATATATATATATATATATATATATATATATATATATATATATATATATATTACATTTGTTTATATACATTCAATCTCTGTGTCTACACAATAATTGTATGTATAATTTTACACTCCTGTTGGTGAAAATTGCAGCACCATGAAGGAAGCATCATGGTTGAATAAAATTTAACACACAGTTGAGTGGTAATGGTACAAATAAATGATTACATTTTTAAACCAAAAAAAAATAAAAAGAGATAGAAATTAGTATTTTGTGTGGCCACCTCGCGCCACAATAAGAGCTGCTACACGACTCGGCATTGAGTGAAACAAAGTCTGAATATCTGCCTGCGAAAGAGTATTCCATATTGTTTGTATGCGCAACCAAAGTTCGTCTGTCGAGGCAACAGGATCACGAGAGAGACGCCACCCAACGAAATCCCACATATGTTCAATCGGTGACATATCCGGGGAATATGCAGGCCAAGGAAGAAGCTGTACCTGCTGCGAACTAAGGTAGGATTTGACAATCCTGGCGACATGTGGACGGGCATTATCCTGCTGGAATACAGCCCTTGGCAATCCTTGCCGGAAAGGAATAGCTTGGGGCTGTAAAACTTCGTTTATGTATCGGGTACTGTTCAAGTTTAACACAATTCGTAGCAATTGTGATCGTCCATGATATGCTATGGCACAATAGTTGCCATGTTGCAGCACATTTTCATCGTTAGTTGGTGTAAAAAAAAACGCATTTTTGTGCTTTTTTGAGCAAAACAATTTTATTTCCTCCTCGATTACAGAAACACTTTATATTAATATTTTTCCACTTTGTTTTCAACTATATTGGATTTTGAGAAAAAAAGTTTTGTGATAGTATACTAAATGGAAACTTGTTCATGCCGTATTGATTTTTTTTTCTACTTAGCTCCAAGGTTGATCAGTTTATATTTCGCACTTATATTATAGTGCCTTGCCATTACCATAGTTCACGAAAGGTATCGTGAACTAGAAAATATATCCCGGCTTATTCAAAGTTGTAAAGAAATTTGAAAGGAAAATGAAAGCGTATGGAATAAACAAAAGAGACGACATTGCGGAATTTTTCAAATTTTATTACCTGAGGATCAAAAAACTAGAAGCACTCCCGGGAGACTTTACAGGAGCTTGGTTATTCCGTATCACGCTGGAGACAATTTGTATCCAAACCACAGGTAGACAGACCATAGTATAACCACCCTTTGTTATGATCAACTTTAAGAATATTCTATATAGTTTCTTTAAAATTAGTTCTTGTTGTGCTCTAATGCGTGATTTTAGAAAATTTCATGCGGAAATTTTTTTTCTTGGTGGGTTTTTTTTTATTGCAATATTTGCTGTTTGTCATAAGTGTCGAAAGTTGTAGCCTACATAGTAGTCTTTTTTGAGACAAAATGTATTTCATAGTATATAAGTTTATTTCAAACCTTTTTCTTTGGCAGACTTAATTTAAAAGTGGGCTGTTGATGTAAAAAAAAAAAGTATTTTTAGGTTTTTGTCATAAACGTTTTATATAATTCTTGTGGAAAGGCTGTTTGCAACAGTTCATTATTAGGAAAGTTGTTGAGGCTTTCGAAAAAGCACAAAAAAACATACGAATCCTATCTAATTCTAAGGTAATATAGTTTTTTTTTCTCATTAAAATGTAGGATATTTTTTAGCGAGTACTTTGAAAATAACTGTCGCACGTTGAGCATGTTTCTAAATTTCATTTTAAATTATCATTACTGTGGGATTTTCAGTAAGGGGTTTTTACGACAGTGTGAAAATAACGAAATTTTGCAGCTGATTTTAAATGTAAACGCATTTATAAAAAAAAAAAATAATTGCAGCAGAAAACTTTTTTTTTTTTTGCTTTTCTTTTAACATATTAACTTTAGCCATTTCAAGCTCTGTTTCAGTAATAAAATGATTTTGTCACCATTTTATGATCAGGAAAATTAAGGATTAATTGTGTTAAGAATAATCCTACTTTCAACACCCTTTTTGAAAACTATGTACTTAGAGAAAACTTATTTTCATTTAAACTGCTACTCAAAGACAACAGTGTTTGAGATAAAGTTCCGAACATTAAAACTGATGAAAGAAACATTACTTTTTCTCAATAACATAAGCACTCTCAAAACATATTTCACACTGTCACACATTGTGTTTTTTTGTTTTTTTGTTACAAAAAATCCGTGATTACTTAAAAATATAAAATCAATTGTGAATTAATATTGTGCTACGTAATAATCATATATTCCTTAATGCTTTCAGGTCGTTTTTTGTTTCAGTTTAAAAGATATTCTTGAACATAAGTAATTTTCCAACCACTTTGAGACTATCACTGTACAGAGAAAGTGTTAAGCAATTTTCAAAATGAAAAAAAATCTAATACTTAACCAGCTAAAAAATATACTGTTAAAAAGAATACTTGAGGATTTGAAACTACTCTACTTTTTCCATCTTAAAATTTCTTTTAAATCAAGAGTGTTCATAAAAATCAGGGATAAATGCTGATGAATGAAATGTTTTATAAATATTGCGTAAAAAGAGGACGACATAAAAACTGAAGAAACATCTGCTCATTTCGTAAACTTTCTTGCATTAATTTTTCATCAACGTATTAATAATGCTCAAACATCACCGAACATTTTTCTAAAAAAATCACAAAACTACCTTTAATCAGTTTTGAACTTTATTCTTCTTATAAAGCTTATAATTTTTTAGTTTTAAATCATGTAAAATATTTTTTATAATTTTTAAATTGACATAGTATTAGTTAATTAAAATGTTCGGACACGTTTTAAATATACGATTTCCTGTGAATTAATCCTGTATGATTATGGATATAATGCTCTTCTATTCTTTTTTCTAATTTCATACGTGCATAATTCACACGAAACTAAATTTTACTAGATGCTTAGCTATTTTTATTAGGATTTTTTCGCAGCAGTAAAAACTTTTTTAGGTAAGATCTATCCAAGAAAAGTTCGCTAACATGAAAACTGCATCCAAAAAACATTACTTTCACTAAATGACATAAATAGAACATTCTCAAAAGAATTTTCATTAGATATTTTGTAGTGAATATATAAATGCGAAATTAAGTATTTACATAAAAATGATCCTAATTAATAATTAAGAAACAGAGGTATGGTACTAATGCACAAAAACAAGTTTTAATTGTATTTGAATATTTTTAAGTAGTGATTTTTTTAAAAAGGTAATTAGTTTACTAATTGAATTAAATTACAAAAAATAAGCATATTCCTTTCAAATTTGTGCATACTGTCTGACCATGGATTGTATGGAAAGACAAACATCCGTTTTACAGCCGGAATCTATGCTTTTTTACCGATGTCAGCTTTTGCAGAAACAAAGTTTTATTCAAAGAGCGGAATACGCGCATCAAATTTTTACTTTTCCCCCTTATTCACATAGATTCGTCTTATCTGGACGTTTGAAAATTCCATGTGATCCGTGGTTGGACAGTAATGGGGTTGTTTCCTTCAGTCAAAAGTACTACTTTTAGTCACTAAAATTGATAGAATGAGCAAAAAAAAAAAAAAAAAGCAACATGGACCCAGAAAATTCTTTCATTTTCGCAACAGTTATTTTTAATTAATTTTTTAAAATGTCTGATTTTTCAAACAAGGAGTGGTCTAGATAACGTCACAAACGATGCTTTTTGGCGCATCTTTGTACCGCGTTTCCACGTTATGATATCAAGAAGCGAATTAAAATTGAGCTCTACGTTTGCAATCAACCATATCGTTGCCAATACACGTGAGTAAAGATGCGAATTAAATATTTTGCACTGTGAATGGCAACACAGAATGTCATTTCATCATGTGTGATGTCATTGGCAAGAAATGTAAAAAATAAAACATCACCGATTTAAATATTTTTTGAAAAATATTAAACTTAAACAAATTATTTAAGAAATGGTTAGATCCTATGCTTTTTAGCATGTTCTTTCAGAAAAAAAATACTTTTAAAATATTGGAAACGATCCCATTCTTTACATTCAGGAATAATGAGTCCTTATTTCGGTTTATTTTACTTTAAACTTTGAAGCATATCCGTCTTTAAACGCTATTACTGCTAAGAGCAGGTTAAGGGCAGCAGGGTAGACCGGGGCACATTTACGCAATACGCAGTGACCTTTTTTCAAAACGAGATATAAATGGAGAGTTAACTGTCATACCAGATTGATGCTACTCCCTAGCAAATATTCTCACATGTTTTTGAGCATCAGTCGAGCTTCGAATTTGCATGCAAAAAGAATAATATGTTTTCCACCTAGTCAAGTAAATTTTGAGTTGAATGTTTTTCAAAGCTTATTGTGAATGAATAATACTTAGTTAAGAAAAAAAATTAAAAATTAGCAGAATTTTATCTTTTTTGAGAATTATATTTGTATGAATTTGTACTGAAATGTTATTAAATTTTTTGGCACTATAAAAATAAATCCAAACTTGACGACGGGGAAAGTTTACGCATTTTCATCGGGGCATATTTACGCAAGTTCTTAGTGTGTCTTACTACTCTGTCGTACTTCTAAGGGGCCCGGGGGCATTTTTCGCTCTGTACTGTCTGAAACTTTTAGTATTTTCAGGTTATTTAGTATTGAAAATCACCATTCATTTTTAATTAAGTAACATATTCGGATCTTATGGCTTACAATCATATAATGTTGTCTTCATGCCTGTTCAACTTTAACTTTATGCACTATTCAACCTATAATACATTTTTTTTATTTTAAAGATAGTAAGACGTTATGTTCGAAACACCAGCAGGAACTACGTGAGACGTCAAAATAATAAAAAGACTTAACAATAATACAAATATTTCTACCACTAGGCCATCCACATCGACACATATGAACTACCCACATTGAAACTATTTGAAACAGTAGGACCAAGCTTAGGAACCAGGAAAGGAGTGTAAACATCTTTTTCCCCCCTAACTGATACTACGATTCAAGAAGCCCTCAAACAAGAGCAGTTAGAAGCTACAAAGAGAGAAACAAAATGAGCAGGAAAAAAAAGGAGAAATTACTTTAAAATTTACAAGTTCCTATTGAAGCAGAAATAGAAGGCCTCAAAGAAAAAAAAAGTATGAAAAACAAAACCTGCGACAGGGAAAAAGTTGGTAGACTCAGTTAAAAGGAAATTAATGAAAGATTCTGTTTACAAAGTAGAAAATTATGCTTGCATCTATTGTTTGAAAGCATACAATCAATCGAAAAAGGGACAAGAAAGTGTTCATTGTCTTAGATGTCAAAACGCAGTCCCATGACAAGTATGCGAAAAGAAATACTATAATTTGTGTTAGGTAAAATCTGAAAGTGATGAAGAAGATGACTAAATAGTTTCCGTCTTAAATTACCAATAAGCCCTAAGATTTTAGTTTAGCCTATAAAATGTTCTTTAATTAATTATTTGTGATTTTCCTATTTTCCAAGTGTTTGTAGAGAAATATTTGCCCCGTGCTCGGGGAAAATTTATGCAACCGACCATGGACTTAAAAAACACTATTCTTACGGTTTTAACCACAAGCTGAGCAATCACTGAATTATGTTCGTTTCTCAGTAAACGATTTTAGAATTTTGAAACAAATGTTAACAAATCTTTTAAAAATGCCAAGAAATATTGGTGTCAAAATATGTTTGTTTTATTCCTCTGTCCAAATTCGATCATCTGCTTACACAAAATAATAAAATGTGGCCAAAAAATGTCAACCTTCTTTCCCATCGTGTTTTTTTTTTTTTTCATGCACATGGTTTTCCATAAAATTCAAAAAAATGAAATTCTTCTTTTCGAAATATTTATTTTCCGAAACAAAATCTGTTGAAATCGAAGAAGAATAGTTTTCTTTTTAGAAAAATAAGAAGTTTAACGAAGCGTAGTTTATCAATGCTTCTTTTATAACAGCAGCTGGGACGGAAGAAATTGAAAATAAGGAAGACTGAATCAAAATACATATTTCACATGTCATCTCGGGGTTATTCAATGGTTGGGGTAATTGATATCATTATGCGCCCTTTGTACTCTTACTGAAGCTTTTTTTTTCCCCCTTTAACCTAATCAAAATAATTCATTTTGTTTTTGTGCTAAGAGCTGAAAAAGAAATTCTTCACAATGTTAAAATATTCATTGGAAAAGGAAAAATGAATAGCTCAATAAATTTATTGAAATGTATTCATTAGAAGAGAAATATTTTTATAATGTATTCTAAGTAAATTTGTATTTTATTTGAAGGCTTTTTTTTTCTTTTTCTTTTCTTTTTTTTTTCTTTTTTTTTCTTATTTGCACTGAATCGATAAACTAATGCAGGATATCAGTTTAAAGATGAGTTATCATTGAAAATTTATTTTATAAGGAAATATTAATTAATGGTAATAAAAAATTCGGAACAATAGAAGCCTTTTTTGAAAACATTGATGTCTTATGTTACATAAAACGATTATAGTGATTTCAAAAAAAATAATAATAATAATAATAAATAAATAAATAAAAAATTAGGGTTAGCTTAATGTTTAAAAATATATTTGTTATGTAGAAGTTCTTACAGGTAAAGCAGGAAAAAAAAAAAAACACTTATACAATCGGAAATGTTTTCTGCACGACCTGGTTATTTGAAAAAAAAAATCACTTGTTTTTGGTAAAAGGATTTGGTTTTGATAAAATATTCAAGATTACTTCCTGAAAAACGTTTCTATACAATAAACACTTTCGACGTACATTTCCACTAATTATGATTCTCAAAACATATCGGAAACAGTTTTACTTTTATTCATGCATAAGTAGTAGTTACAAGCCCAGTGGCTCAATTGATGTGCTTCGTGCCTCCGAAACGCAGACCCAGGTTCGATTCCCGGGAATGGGTCAGTCGACCGTACCTTTCATCCCTTCAGTGGATCGGCAAAATGAGTACCGAGTATGCGTATGGAAATTAAATCCTCTGGGTTTGGACTTCGTGTAACTTATGTGTCTTGCACCCCAAAGCCGTCGGCCTCAAAAACTAAAATGGGCACAGTTGGCCTCGGCTCCTATGGGCTATTGTGCCGCTGAGTTCAGTTTAAGTAGAAGGTAATAACATACAGCAGAAAGTTGAAATTGAAGCAGACAATACCCTTTAATTTCACTGAGTTAGATAATATGCAAACACATGTCGAAAGACATTGATTAGTCAAGGCCATTCTTTTCTCTGCCCTGTTCTTCCCCTTTCGTTGTTGATTTTGTAAAATTTATTATTTTTAAAAATTTATTTATTTATTTAAATTTTGTTTTTACAGTTAAGTACTTTCCTTTTTACGATTTTTAATGTTTCACGTAAGAAATGTAAAATAAAATATATAACACACAGTTACATACAAACACTTAAAATGTTTCATAAATAATGTTTCTTAAATAAAAACAAGCTTAGAAAGAGCAAAAATGCAATTAAAGTCAAGACTTTAATTAGAAATGCATTTATGTGCAGAAAGCCTCAAAGCAAGATTAAATTACATGCATCACTTTAGATATGATTTATAATTTTTGAAGTTCAGAGAATTTCAACTTCAATATTAAAAATGTTTAGTGCTGTTATTAAGAGCAAGGTGAAGAAAAATCAATGTATGAATGTGTTGTTACATTGAAATTTAAGTTTATTGCTCTCTTGCATGCAAGAAATATTTAAAATCGTTTCATTTGTGTTCATTTTTCATAAAAATGCACTAAGAGAGATAGTTTTAATTCGTGAGTGTAGATACTAGAAAAACATTTTTCTTGGCATTTTTTCAGATTCTGATTGAATTAAATTTTTAAAAATGAAAAATTTGTTTTATTTAAAAAAATGTGAAATGTTTCGTAAAAACTAACCACTTAATTAAAAATACAAGATCTATTCATTTGCGTATTCTCAGTTGTAAACATACGGACTTCTTAAATCATTTTACATTGTGAGACATATAAAAAAGTAAAGAAATTTCAAATCGTCACATTAATTTTAAAAAATACTAAATATTGTTTTCTTTTTAAATCGTAAAGGGACAGTTCTAATATTCATTTACAAAGAATCGAATTTAAGTTAGTGTTTGTTGCTATTTCATATTATTACTTCTTTTTTCATTTTCACGATTTGAAATGTTAGTTTTTAGTTCTTAAAAGTAATAAAGAGGTTAGTTCTTAAAAGTAACAATTTAGTTCTATTAAAAAACCAGAATGTATGTCAAAAATGAAAAAAAAAATTAGTAAAAAATGCTTTTTTTTACATTAAAATCCAAAACATTCTGTTATAAAAAAAAAGTAATAATAAGTAAGTATAAGAGATGTATTTATTTACATAACAACTAGAAAATCGCCCGTCAAGGTATGACGGGTGAAAATTGCTTCTAAATTTGAACGAAGTCATTGCCTGTTTGCTGATATTTCGATGATTGAAATTGTAACCCTAACTCCAGTTGATTCACGCTAAACTCCAGTAGATGGAGTTCATTGCTGACTATTCTTTCCTTTCTTCATCCCCTTAAAATGACACATTCTTGTCAGTGAAACAGTTAAGTTACGGGATCGAGTTCAGCCTTGTCAGAATTAAACATTTCCCTTAGTGTTAAACATTTTAAAACATATTATCAAATTATCATGCTATGAAGCGAGTTTGAATGTTGCAGTTATAGCATTTAAAAGGTTACAAATCAGTAAGTAGTAAAGCCACCTCTGGCAGCTATACAATCCGAAACACGACGTGGCATCGAATCAATTGGGTTACTTATGCCCCCTTGCGGAAGATAATCCACCATAATCTTTGAAGCTGCGTCGTTAATTCCCCTGTATCCCGGGTGGCCACAGTTGTCTTCCCAGCACGTCTCAGACATGCTCTATTGGCGAAAGGTCTGGTGACCTGGCAGGCCATGGGTGTACGTCATATCCCTGAAGGCAATGTTGAGAAAGTCGCGCAGTATGTGGACGAGCATTGTCCTGCTGATAAATGGCACCTGGGCGACTTGATAGCATAGGCAGAACAATCGGCGTTAAAATGCTGTCCACGTATTTGAGAGTTGTCAAAAAGATTTGGAGAACAAGTAAAGGTGATCGTGTGTCCCAAGAAATCGCTCCCCACACTGCCACACCTTATGAAATGGCTGTATGCCGCTCCACAACAAATACCGGATCGGAGCGCTGGCTGGTGAGCTTCCACACGTGTACGATGGTTATCAGCACTGAGACTGAATCGGGATTCATCGCTGAAGATCACACGCCTCCAGTCTGTTGCACTCCAAACTGCCCGAGGTCGGCAAAAATCCGGTCGACACTGCCTGTAATGTGGGGTCAATTGCAAGCGTCTTAATGGACGTCGCGTTGGCTCCTTAAGCCAACTTCTGTAAATCGAATCCTAATGCTTTCCCTTGATACCACCGGATGCATGGATAAGTGGCGTTGAATAGTTGCTAGCGTCGTTTTCGGTGTCGACGTGGCCGCTCTTCTGATGGCGCGATCCTCGCGTTCATTTGTGTTCCTGGGACGCCCTGACCCTCCGCGACGGTAGACTCTCCCTTCCGTGATCAACTGTTGCCAATACCGAGCAACTACCATATCACTCCGACCGAGGTGGCGGCCGATACTCCTGCTTGACCAACCTGCTTCTCTGAGACCTATTATACGGCCCCTATCAAATTCCGTCAGCTGATCGTACTGGCGTCGGTTACCTCTTAGAGACATCTTAAGTCACAATAGTCTACCGAAGTCAACAGATTCGATTGAATAGCCCTACGGCACAAGTACTCATACTTTTAAACTCTCCTATCATTGCAACTCACATGCTCATAGCGCGCTTAGCCTTGTTTCAATTGCGCTGAAATTTTAATCAATTGCATATCGGCTACCAAACTGCATTTGTGCCGAGTTTCATGATAGTGGCTATATTTCTTCTAGTTGCATATATTTTTTTTGCGACAGAGTGTATTTTATGGCAAATTGGCTATTTCATTATTCGACTGCATAACTAGACATTTTATTTGAAAAGAGCTTTTTTAGGATCGGTCTGTAAAAATTGATAAAGTTATTTTTCGGTCGAAATTGGCTCTACTTAGAGCTTCGATCCAAGAAACTAGGAAACGCCTCTCGTTTATTGAACGTGAGCTCTATGATTTGCATCTCTCTATTTCAAATTCTATTTCTGATTTTGATTATGTTGATAGAACTTCTTGGTCTAGAACCCTTCGTCCTTCGGAGAATCATCAAGTTGTTTTGAAAAAGAAATTAACTAAACTTTGTAGAAATTCGAAAGTTGTTCCTTCGGAAAATTTACCAGTGGTAAATAAAAATGTTGTCGTTAATATTTCAAGTGTTCCTTTAAGCAGTTCTCAAATTAATGCTCTGAAATGCAATGATAACTTTGCTCTGGCCAGCAAACCTTCTTTTTCTAAGCTTATTGCTCCTATTGAGAAAGCTTTTAAATTTAGTGCCTTATCATCCAATCAAAAAGATTGCGTTAGGCATCTTATTGCTTCTAATGTGGACTTTAATTCTAGAATTTCCAATCCCGTCTTTACTAATACTGTTAGTCGTACTGTAAAGAATTTAATTTCTAATTCAGATATTGTTGTTACCAAAGCTGACAAGGGTGGTCAAATTGTTGTCCTTGACAAATCATCTTATGTTGACAAAACTAATGATTTGATTTCTTCAGGTCCATACTTAGAGATTTCTAAAGATCCGAGTGAAAATGAGTTAAAGGCTATTTCTTCTGCTGTCAAGTCAGTTCAGTCTATTCCATTAAATGTTAAACGCTCTGTTATTCCTTCTATTGCTAATTGCGCTAGATTTTATGCTTTACCTAAGGTACATAAAGCTGGCATTCCTTTCAGGCCGATTGTTTCCAATATTGGTACGGCTTCTTATAAACTTGCAAAATATTTAGTCTCTGTGTTTTCTCCTCTTATGAGTCATAATGTATTCACTGTAAAAAACTCTATTGATTTTGTCAAAAAAATTCAGACTTGCGTTCCAAATAATTCTTTTATGGCTTCTTTTGATGTGAACTCATTATTTACGAACGTTCCGGTCGAGGGTTCATTGTTATGCCTTCAGAGTAGACTGTCTGAATTTCATTTTACTTCTAAGGAAATTGAGGATTTAGTTTTCCTTACTCAAACTTGTCTAAAGCAATGTTCCTTTGTTTTTAATGCGAAATTTTATACAATGTCGGATGGTTTGGCAATGGGAAACCAACTTAGCCCCATCCTTAGTGATATTTACATGCATTACTTTGAGCTCAAGTTGTTTCAGAAACTACAGTTTCAATTCTATGTTCGCTATGTTGATGACTGTTTTGTTCTTATGAATCACGATCAACTAAGCATTGATGATGCTTTATCTATTTTAAATTCCATTGATTCTCATATTCAATTCTCTTGTGAAAAAGAACAGAATAATTGCCTTCCATTTCTGGATGTTCTCGTTTCTCGAACTGAGTCCGGTTTTGAAACTACAGTTTATCGCAAACCTTTTGCTGTTTCATTATCCCCACATAGATTATCGTCTCACCCTCCTAATCAAAAATATTCAGCTTTCAACACATTTGTTTATCGTGCAATGAAAATTTGTTCCTCACCTGAGCTTCTTAATGCGGAACTCAACTATTTAAGAGCTGTGGCTGTTGATAGAGACTATCCGCCCACCTTAGTTGATTCCATTTATAAAAAACTTTGCAAAAAATCTCAAAATATTGCTCTTAATAGAACTTTTAACACTAAGAATTTAGTTGTTCTGCCTTTCTTCCCTGGTATTAGTTTTCAGGTTGCTAAGATTCTGAAGCGATTCCAATTCCAAGTGGTATTTTCTCCTATTAATAAACTTTCTTTCTCTTCTCTTAAAGATCCTATTCATCCTCTTAATTGCTGTGGGATCTATAAAATTGTTTGCAATTGCGGACTCGGATACATCGGACAGACCCGCCGTTCTTTGAAATTTCGGTTAAAAGAACATCAGAACTATGTGAGGAAACAACAGCTGAATAAATCCAGTATTGCCCAGCACTGTTGGGAATCAAATCATTCTTTTGCCTTTAACTCTTATCAAATTATCCAAAAAAGCCCCAATTCGTTGGATCTTGATTTCTGGGAATCTTTCCACATCCTGAGGAACCGTTCTAATTTAGTCAATGATCTTACTGCAATTCCCTATTTTTCTTCTGTGTGGACTCCTTTGTTAAAATTGGTTTAGTTTTTATATTATTTTTTATGTAAACGTCGTACATTTCTTACTTTTATTTTTTCATTTTTTGCTTTCTTATTTCGTTTTGTGATTAACTAATTCCAATATGTTTATCCTTCACTCTGTTTTTTCTGCATTTCTCCATTTGATACATTGCTTCCATACATAGTTTTTCCCGCTGGTAAATTTATTGCTAATTTATTCAGAGTGGTTTCATTTTTGGACTTTTTGCATTGTTTATGGGTTTTCTTGGAAAATTTATTACTTAACGGTTTTTTTCCTGATGGAATTATATAATAAATTTTGCCTCCAGGTGTCATTTTATCTTTTTTGTTTTTGTTTAATTTCTAGTTTTTGATATTTATACTATCTCCTGTTCCACGGTGTTGCTTTTCTCGGATGACTTTTCATCCAGAAGCTCACATTTCTTTGCATTGAAAAAGGTGTTCCTTGTAACACCGAAACACGTGTCTGCAATATTTTGCAAATATTTGTGCTTTCTGACGTTGGATTACTGATTTTTAGAAGTAGAACTTGTTTTTTTTTATTAATATCAAGGACGTCACAGACTTTAAATAGCATTGAAGCTTCAATTTTTAATATTATATCTTTTATGATTAAAAATGTTTAAAAAGTACATATTTACGCGTATAATAAATTTAACTTTACGTATATGGACTTACTTAAGCTCTAATACCACTAAGAGCCATAATAATGCCTACATTCAGCAATAACTATTTTGTATTGTGTCTTAGAAAATGAAATGCTATATTTCTGATTTTATTGTCACTAACAGTCTCAAATAGTAAGTTAAAAGTCTGTATGCAAGCTGAATAGAGTTGAAGAAAACAAATGAGCATTTCTCACAACTACTTCTCACAATTACCTCACTGCCACTATACTCAAGATGAGAACAACGGATCACTAGATTTGTTTCTTCCCAACCATAAAGCGCATAGGCATATTTTAAGCAAGGTCATGGCAAAGTAATTACAATGAGCAGTTTTTCAACAGTTTGAAGAGTTTTGCAATGAAGACTAAACCATTAGTGATATTTCTATGTTCAATCTCTGTAAAACTCTTACCTGCCTTAGCAGATACAGCAAACCTGCATCAACTAACCTGAAAATACAGGTAGTTATCAAAATAATGGGAACACCTGTGAATAAAAGTGACATTTTTGAATGCACTTCGTAAGTTATAAAGAATAAAACTAGCTATATATATTTTTTTTTTCGTAAATAGCAATGTACATATTCTGGTAATGTATGGTGGCTCAATTGAAGTTCTGCAAGTCTTGGAGTTTTTCCATGCTTGAAAAATGTCGAACCTCTCAAATTTTAAAAGAAGACAAATTGTTGGAGCGCGTCAAGTTGGAGAAAGTGTGACTGAAACATCTCCATTTATTAGCGTTTCTAGAGGTACAGTATCTAAAGTCATGACAGCATACATACAGCGTGGTAAGACAAGCTCGGCCAAGAAAAATAGTGGCATGAAAGAGAAGCTTAGTGAAAGAAACCTACGGGTATTAAAGCGGACTGTAATGTCTACAAATCGCACAATAGCGGAAAAGTGACCACAGAACTTAACCACCATCTGGATTCACCACAGTGAGTGATTACAGTCAGAAGGCACCTTTATTAACAGAACATTTACGGCAGAGTAGCGATTCCCAACACACTTGTCACAGAGTGTTTCCATTATTTTGATAACTATCTGTATCTTAGAGCAGGAATTTGTAAATGGAGGGAGAAAGTCCAATCATTGGCTTAGCAAAATCTGGGGCAAAGATCTCAAGTCACATGACTTAAAAACGACGAATGGTTGACACGTTTTGCGTGAGACTAGCGATGCTTCGCTTTAAAATCTATCACGCTACCTGAAGTCTTTGTTTCACGAATGAACGTCTGCTCTCCCTCCATTTTATCTCTTCTCGATGGAAAATATTTGCCTTTAAACTGTTTTTCACAGCATTAAAGCAGTTACTATTTTACAGTTTTGTCCCTTTTCGTATGAAATAAACTAGCGGTTTCTGGAATAGCATATCAGTCGTCAAAAAAAATATTCAAAGTTAAAAAGTACCATTCTGCATATTTAATTTATTTTGAAGGAGTTGAAAAATGAATTAGAATTCTTCAATAAACAAAATAGTTATAATACACGTTCTGTAGGTAATCTACTAAAGCGGCATTTCTAAATATTTTAGTGTAGCTAATCAGTCAGCATTTTTGTGTATATTTTTTTGAAACTTTGTTTTTATATATTTTAATTATTATTATTATTATTATTATTATTATTATTATTATTATTATTATTATTATTATTATTATTATTTTTATTTTTATTTTTATTTTTATTTTTATTATTATTATTATTATTATTATTATTATTATTATTATTATTATTATCATCATTATTATTATTATTATTTGATGCTGACATATTTACAACACGTTTCAAGAGCTAAACGTTAAAAAAAATTCTCCATAGAATAATTCACATAAGAGTGTAATTCAAATCAGGACTTCAAGGTTTAAATAATCATTTTCGCATAGACTTCCACACTCTAGGAAGAATACGAAATGCATTGCACAGCTTTAAATGTAGCTTTATGGCACGCTGTTAAAAATCTTTCATTTGTGTTTTTTTTTTTTTTTTTTTTTTTTGCTGCGTACAAGACAAGTATTACGAGAACATCGTAACATCATTTAGAAATGTCTCTTAAAAACGAGTTTGAAATTTTGTAAAAGGAAAAAAGTAGAGACGTGAAGATTAAGAGAAGCCCCGAACATATGATTTGTAATTGAATAGGTACAAAGGTAATGAAAATATGTATTTAATGCTTTTGTACAAGAAAAAAAAACTAGCAATTAAAAATCAATACTTACATCAAAATAACAAATCCTTGAACTGTAAAAAAAAAGTAAACATTAAGACGAAAAAAACTGCACGTTATGCGTTTTATTCAAGTTTTCTGTTGTGTTGGATTTTCACAACTCTTCTAAACTCTCAGTTCAAGCAAATGTGAAATAAATCCATAAATTTTAAGTTTTATGACACATTTCCAAATTTGATATTTGAAACAAATGTTTCACTGCAAAAAATAGCAGTAAACATCGGTCATGACACGTTTTATCTATTAATACATACCATATTTACGTTTAATGATATGTGAGTAAGAGCACACTTAAAATCTTAAATATTGAACTAAGTAAAAATAAATGCACACATACAGGACAGTAGACTTTTACAGTACTAGAAAAACTGAAAAATCGAACTGCTTGTAAACGCAACGCAAAATACACAAAAGCGCAATGACAAACTTCTAGAGATAACAAGCATAATTTATTAGGCATATTAGGTTACTAACATAGTATAAGTTATTCGTATTATGTTACTAAAAAGTATTAGTTAGACGTATTATGTTACTTAAAAGTATTAGTTAGACGTATTATGTTCCTAACGTAATTTTAGTCAGTAGTATTATGTTCATAACATGGTATTAATTAGGCGTATTATGTTCCTAACATAGTATTAGTTAGGAGTATAATGTTTCTAACATAACGGAAAAAAGGGTCTAAAAGCTTGAAAGTCCGTACACACCCCTAAAACCTTTTAGATACTTGGCCTTTAAATTCAAAAATATTTTTGACATCTTGATATATAAATTGTAAAAATTATCGTCAGTTTTTTTTTTTTTTTTTTTTTTTTTTTTTTTACAGGCTTCATTTAACTCAAGCCAAATATTTTCAAAAGACAAAACCACTGAATTTGAATTCTTTTCTTAGGCTAAAAACTAATAAATGTAAAGAAAAAACGAAAATGTACAAAACAAAACATTATGGTTGGAACGTCAACAATTGTGCATAGCAAATTTTAGTTTCTATATGACTCAAGAGTAATATTGTGTGTTTTTAATACACGAATCATTTTGAAATTGAACTTTAGTGCTTCTCCTTCTCAATTTATACAGAACATACTAGCAAACGAATACAAGATGGTAATAAGTTCTCTTGAGCTTTCATTTACCGAAAATGTAACTTTAAGAAACATATCATTATTTATTCGCTTTCAAAATCAATATTTAATCAAATTCTATTATTTGACCTTCAGTATGAAAGAACAAATTGAAATATAAAAGTAATGTAAACCGATACCAAATGGAATGAGTTGTATTTAAATACTTCCGGACAACAGACGTTATGGTATAAATGAAATTCAAACCAAAGCTTCCTTTTAAGAAAATGTACTTTAAAAAAAAAAATATATATATATATATATATATATATATATATATATATATTAAACATGAGATTGCTATAAGGTCTAAACCATGCATTGATGTCGCTTTTAAAATTGAGAGTCCGTTTGAAAACAAAGTTTGTTTACGGTCACGTTATTACAGTTTTGCTTTTAAAATATAAAATAGCTCTGTATTTCTTGAAATTTTGAAGAAATTAATGTGGAAGATTGGTATTATAATAAATTTAAACATATCGTTAAAGAAATGTCTAAAAAGGTATTATGCTTTACGATTCTATTGCCACATCGAATCAGGTGCCGAATTCGAATGGGCCTATTTAGCTGAAATCTTTCAACTAAATGTATGTTCATCAGCACTAAAAAATTTAAAAACATATCATCTCTTAAAATACATTTATTTCCCTTAATTATTTCATTAATTATTGTTTAATTCAGTAGCGAATAACCAATGTACGTTTTACTTTAATTAAAAAATTTCAGAGTAGGTTTTTATAACATATATATAAATTTTGATATTTCTATGTTTAAAACAAGGATATTTTAAGGATTTTGGTTTCAACATTGATATGTATTAATAGTAAATTAATTTGTCCGACGACAGTTCGTATAAAGTGTCGGTACTGTTTCCTTATCAAATCTAAATTTGATTTAACCCAAAGAAATACGTATTTTGTTTGTTTATTTTGCTGTAAATAATTTTTGTGGCTTGTGAAACTGAAATCACTTGCTCCAAAGTAAGGACATTAACATACACATTAATACGAATTTCTATCGAAGTTCGTATGTTTCTCCAATTACGAACTGAAAGCTCCACTTTCCTGTGACTTAAACTCAAATTAAATTCTTCTGTTGAAAGGAAATATCGAAACGTGCTTTCACAAATTGAGCTTTCGCATTGAAAGTCGACATTTAGTGCAGTAGCGCGAAAAATCCATTAATAGAACTTCGATCAGGCCTTACTTTTCCGAATTCCATTCAAAATGGCTTTCGTTGATGTACATGACATTAAGTTGGAATTTATTTCAAGCGATTGTTGCAACATTTCTAAAAAGTTTAAGCTCGTATATATAATAAGCAAAATATTTAACTAGTTCCGAATGTTCGTATACAACAGAATTCCATTCGATGATATTAAACTTATGTTTAAAAAAAAATAATTTAGATAAAGTTTTGTTGTTTTGCACATTTCAATTAGATTTGTTAAAGTTCATCATAACACAACTTTGATTTTGTAAAATGGCAAAGTCAAAAAAAATAGACATAGATGTTAATAGAAAATTTGTTAATTTTGCCACATGTAAGATGAATAATAAACATTTTTTTAAGCATAAGTTAAACACACGTAATAACCTAATAATTACGACTTTTCAGAATTTTTCTTGCTCGCTTTGAGCATCAAAAAAAGCAAAGAAAGTTGTTTGAAAATGGAAATAATAATTAATGAGGTTATTTCTTTACGAAAACTGCAGTACGCTTAATTTTTAGTGAATGCAGCTTAAAAAAAGTTTGCTAATCATTAATTAAATATTTTTTTACGAGGGATTGACTGTAAAAATGCAAATATTTACATTGAGTTAAAAAGCGTATAATGTGTGATATTAGCAAAACATTCAGGCATGCATGTATCTTTACAAACAAACAACATCGTTAAAATTCCACAAACAGTAACTAAATTTCTAATTCCATTTATTTTTGTGCACTTTTAACGTTGTTATCGATATTTGTATTTAACTTATCACATGAAGATCTATTTCAATTTGGGTCCGTCTATAGGTTTAAAAAAAAGAGAACTATTTGGAAAAGAAAAATTCAAAAAGAGCTAAGCATTTTGTTATCATGAGAAATACCTAAAAACACAACAATCATTGCTGTTAAAATGTTTGTTGAGGTGTCAAGTTGCTTATAGGATTAGTATTGTCAAATGCGATATTAGAAATTGATAACTCTTTGAATATATTATTAATAATAAATTAAATAAATTATTAATGATTATTGTATAAAATCCCTCTGAAATATTCCACTCTTTAAAAGTTATATGAGAATGTCTCATCAAAAAAGACGATTGTGCGATTTTTTGCTTTGCAATGGACGTGGCGTATGGGATATGTCCGATTTTGGTCACAAGGTTTAGGGAAAGGTGGCTATCGAGATGCAACTGAAAAAATGTTATCCTTAAACCCGACAAACTGGCCCATATAATCCAGGTCATGTTTGTGTAAAAGATTATTTCCCTGCTATATTTATCTTGTAGCAGAACTTACAATTATGGAATGTTAAATACATACAGTGCTGGCCAAATTATTAGACTAAAGAGTTTTTTTTTTCTTGTACACTATTTGTACTAAAATACTATTTATTTTACTGTTAAAGTACAGTACATACTTTACACTGATTATTACGTTACTTTAGCGTAATTTAATGTTTGCAGGCGGCAGCACTGTCTGCTTTGTTTATGTTCTTTGTTTATCTACCTACCAGAAACATAACCTCAATCAGCCCAAATAGTTCACTAGTTCTTTTTGTTAGTGTGTTCTGTTATATTTGAAGTTAGTTTTAGGTAATTAGTGAGTATGTGTATGTGAGTATATATAATAGTGAGTATAAGCAATTTTTACCTCCTTTTTTTAAAAAGTTAAGAAATGGTGTAAACCTTTGTGAAAAGTTTGCCAAAATGCTCATCAAGAACAAGGGAATGAATACTAAATATTAGATAATTATTTCACTGTTCGTTAATGTGTCTATAGTTATGTAATCAATAAAGAATTTGCTTTTAACCCATATTGTACCACATTATGAAAAATTTAATATTTTTGAAAAAAACTACTATTACAGACTAAGGAGACCTCAGTAATACACATAAAACATTAAACATTACCAAATAAGTATTAGTTTTCATTTTACAAGCTGTCCTATATATAGGACGATGGTACAATCCACTACTGTATACTTAGTTTTTCAGTCAAGCTTTATGGTATGTGTGAAATGGAAAACAACACTCTACGCAAATTCCTAAATAATATTTTTCGTGAACTGCCACTGTTTTTCTTAGTACAATGCTTCAACTTATTGTGTTTTTTTCATTTCGAAGATTTTACTAAAACGTTTTCAGTCTGCAGCTTCAAAAGGCTCTTCTGTATGGTTCGAGTCTTGTTTTGATGAACAGACAGTTGCTTTTCAGCAATGTTTATAAGTACACACAAACCCATGTAAACAATAGTAATTTTTCTACAGGTTTCAATACGTATTAAGGCTTCCTTTGAAGCAAACAGCTTCGACATTTTCCAAGCAGCATCCAGTACTGCTTCAAAGGCATCTCGATATTATGGTCGGTCGTTACCTTTTTGTATTACAGATATATGAAAATCATATAGAAATATTATGCATCTAAGTCCACATCATTTAGTACACACACTAGTACAAAATGAAATATTTTTCCTTTTTGTTTCAATTCTTCATTATTCTTTGTGTGTGTTTTTTTTTTTTTTTTTTGAAAAACTTTATATCTTCGAAATTGCTGGTAAGTGATACTTCTTAGCCATCATTTCAACGAACAGCTGTAATCTTGTGCTTCATGTGAAATTTACTATCGGATGTTAAAATCCCATAATTTTCAAGATGTTGGATGGTTCTAAGGGACATTTTCTCATTCCAATTTTCCTTACTGTTTCCGTTTCAAATAGTTGTTTGTTTCTGAGTTGAACAAAAATATTATAAGACAAAAAAAATGTATGTTCTGTGCCCTGCTAAAGTTTTAATAATGGACAGCAAATTATCAACAACTGTATTATTTACTAACTGTGTTACTTGAGTGTAATCCTTTTCATTTTTCATCTTTTTAGTTGTGTTATGACAGTCGAAACAATCTTTTGAATTGGACATCTTTTTTGTGCTATTTGATATAGAATAAAATGGAAAGGGGTAACCCCACCAAAAGAGTTGACAATCGAGAGCTTACTACCAAACTTCATGATCTTCCCATTTGTGTAAATTTTTCATCTCTAATTTTCAAAATAAAGGGCAATTATTTCAACAGTGGTTGAATGCTCAGAAAACACACCAATTTTTTGAAAAGCTTTATTCAAAAAATTATAAGTTAATCGAACTTTACAGTAGCTATCTAAATCAATAGTAGAGTTATCGTCAAGTTGTAAAAAAAGCTTGATATGAAAAAACTGGTTTCATGACATAGTTTGACGAACAAAAGTTGTTCCTTTATCGGGAGCATCTTCCCCATTTCACTGGGTATTATATAATAAACGCTACATAACATTATGCCCAAAAAGTGTTTTAATTTTGATGTTTGCAAACAAAAATCGTTGTTATTCTTAGGCCAGGGTTACTTATTACTTTCCTTTACTGCTTTTGGACCACACTCTCGAAAAGTTTCACGAGCGATTTCCTGAAATTATGTCTAACAATATCTTCTGATATCTGCTGACGATTTTCATTTGAAAGTGATTCATAAAGTTATGCGAACTCCGGTACACACTTAGGCCGTTTTTATTTTGATATATTCATTTCTATATTAGTTAATGGCAATATTTTTAAGTCATGGTCACTCTCATTGGTTCATCCTCCTATGACATTACATATTCCATAGCTAGTTCAGTTGTTAATAATTTCTTATTCAATATGCCACATGTACTCTTTCTTTAATTTATTTGCTTCTGAGATCAGCGTTCATACTGTGAGCAGCAAATATTTTTAGTCAATTTAGAAGGAAGCATCACAGCGTATTAAGCGCGGATGATAAATTAGTCAACAAAAAACTCCCTAGAACCCCCAAAAACCTGCTCTTCAAGCTTGTTGTGAGAAAACTTCATAGTATTGAGTTTTGAAAGAGAGCAATCAAGTTTTCCACTCCATTTTCCAACGGCTAAGCTACTTTTGCATAGAGCGCGCATAGCAGGGGATTTTACCATCGTCCTATTTATAAGACGGCTAATAAAACCTTCATAAAACCTATTTAAATATAGTTTTATCTTTGCAAATTTTACTCAGTACCAATGTATATGATTAGTAATTATAAAATTGAAAGAGAATATTGGCATATTTTCTACACAATTATTTTAATTAATTATTAAATTATTCATTATAAAACTGCAAAAAAATTTCAAATTCAAAAATAAAAATAAAATAAAAATATTTATAATTGAACTCTAAAATTTTGTCTACAGTACTTATCAAACGTAGAGTTTATAAAAATACCAAATTAGAAACTAAAAACGTGATAACCATTGCCAAAATGCAATAAATATGATCTGTCCTATATACAGGACGATAGTAAAATATGGGTTAAAACAGTCTTAGTCTAATAATTTGGCTAGCACTGTATATGATGGCTAATAATTAAAAAAAAAAGCATTTTAGACATCTTGAATTGAAATTATGTTTTTGCAATCACGAATTTTGATAGGACCCAACTCGTTGAGTTTCTTGTTTCTACAAATAGAATCCATGGTCTCTAGAAATGGCCAAGAAATTTGCATCTGCCATATTACAACTAATGATTTTCTGGAATAGTTAATATGTGGCATATCTATAAAAAGAGAAATGGTGATTAGGATGCAGCAGTAAAAATAAAAGTTTTTTGGCCGATATCCATCAGTACACTTATCATAAAGATTATTCACAGCTTATAAATTTATGTATTTTAATTTCTGAACAATACTAAACGATGTTATTCGTAATATGAAAATTTCGTATTTACGCGGAATTTCTTTGGTTCGATCGCATCGCGAATCACTTGATTTTATTAAATATGGCGAATTATCTAGGAATAAGTCATTTACCTGCTACAAAGCTCTTAGTTTAAAGAATAAACAATTTGACAATGTGAGCTTTTAAAAGTGAATAGAAGTCTGAAATAACAAAGAGGATTTGTTTCTAACGCGAGAATTTTACTGCATAAAATGCTATTTTAATGAGCAACAAACGCGCATGTTAAATTAAACATTAAATATAATTAACCGCAGTTTTGAGTAAAAAATAAATCAATCAGCAAAAATATTCTTGGTTTTTTAAAAAGCAAATACTTGCTACGTATTGCACATTAATTTGTCTAAAAACGGAAACATTAAGATAAAAATTCAGAAAGTAATAAAAAGAAGAGCCATTCCATATTTTCCTCTAACGGAATTTTTGCAAAATGTTTTGGAAACGAAAATTATAAAAATCTTAAAAAAAAAAAAAAAACACACACACATCAGCTAGGATCTTTTTAGGAATAAGTTATTTTCAACCTTTCTTATAGTATTTTATTCGCAGAATATTTTTTTTTTTTTTTTTGAATATATGAAGAAATGCATTTTGCACTGCATATGCAAATCGCATTACCTTTTTCGTTTTTCACGCAAATTAAAAATGCACAGGGTGTGCAATTCACCTTTCATAAAAACATGCCATATTTCTAGGATTTGAGTTTTTTCTAAAAGAGATCAAAACATCAGGCACTTGCTTACATTTTTATCAACGTTTTTTAAATGTCAGATAAAAAAGGTAATTAATAAGCGCTGGCAATTAATGTGAAGAAACATGTTTGCCGGGAAGTAAAAATTGTCTTTTAAAAAGTGTAATTTCCCTTTTTGACGAAGTAATTAGAATTCGTCGTTAGTCAATAGAATATGAGTTAATAAAATTAAAAATGTAATTTACATAACATTATCAAAAAACGTTTTTCACTAAAAATAAGTTCAATTCTAAATTCTTAACTGTCAATTCTATATTATGAAATACAACTTGTAGGTGTACCTCTGCTCTGTATTGGAGAAAGATATGGTACTTGTAGCCCTAGTAGGTGCTGCTATTCAGCATGATTAAGAAAAATATTAATGTAATCCTGCCTAGGATCCGAACTTTAAACGCGATTTACTCGAAATTTTAAAGAGTCCACTTACATCCTTTTGCTTCTCACTATCTCAGTTAATAGTTCTAATAAAGAAAATTTTCACCGAAGTCAAGAGTTATTTCCAGTGCAAAATTAAAATTAAAGAGAAATAGTAATTTCTTTGTTTTTGCAAAGTTTTGAAAAACGACAGTCGTTTTAACTGCGATAACCACTATGCGTTCAACTTGCCCAAAAATATCCAATTTCCGATTTATTTAACCTCATTTTGTTCCTTTATCTTAGCGTGCTATCTATTACAGTTCCGGTATTATTTGCTTCAACTTATAACCGTTTGTTACACAGATGCATCATATGTTGCCGAGTCATTCTCTACTAAGGAATATCTCTGTGTTATTACTGGGATTAGATGCTTTATATATATATATATATATATATATATATATATATATATATATATATATATATATATATATATATATTTTTTTTTTTTGAAACATAACTCTTACAATATATTTACTATTGAAACTTTTGAAGACTCTTATTTTTTTATCTGGCATCTCAAAAATTAATTAACAAAGGGAAGGGGATATTGTAATGCGAATATGTTTCTCTTTAAATTTCAACCTATGGTTTGATTTTGATCACTTTTGAAATTTCGATTTAATTTTTCTGCCATTTTTCTTAAAGTAATGAGCCATATTTTCAACAAGCATTTCTTTTACTTATTTCTTTGGTTAAAGTTTAAGATCAAAGTGTCTAATCTGCGGGTAAAATAGCATCAATGAAAATTGATCAGCATGTGGCACGAATCCAGATTATCGATCAGGCAACACGAAACAATCTTTTTAAGAAAACAAAAATCTTTTCAATTTTGGCAAGCCGGCAGCAGCAAAAAGTTTGAAAACTTGTTGGAACTTTAACGGAAAAGGAAGTACACGAGTAAACCATGCTGTATAAAATATTACAAAATTAAAAATTTTTTCTGAAAAATATTGATTGAATGCAGAAGAGCGTGTTAGCGTGTTCTCAAAAAGAAATATTTAGTTCAGAGATAATCAATAAAGATACCTTAAAAATCGGCAGAAACAAAAACACAGAAAACTATAAAAAATTTTCATAATGTCAGAACTTAAAAATATTGTTTTAATGCTTCAAGCTTCTACAATGAAGACACTTGATGTATAAAAATGCATTTTCTTAGAAATTACTACAGAATATTTGGGCATAATCTTTTTTTTTAAGATTAAATAATTTAATGCATCCAAAAATACTGAAAAAATCAACATTGTTTTCTTTGTACATCGGGTAGATGCGGGAGTCAAGTCAAACTTTGTTATTTGACTGCTGAAAAACCTCATGTTGAACATAAAATAAAATGAGTCATGATGTGCTATTTGGTAATAAGTGACTGTGAATAGATAACACGTGAACTGTGAAAAAAGTAAGACAAGAATTAATATGTTTTGACATTTTTTAAACAATAAGCTGCAGCGCACTACCCTCAAGCTCAGGTTAAAACGTCGCACTTGTGCGTGAGTTATACCGAGTCTTAACACAATTAAAAAAAAATTGTACTTGAAATATTATTTACTAAGCAAAAACAAAAAATGAACTATTTGGTTTTTGTGCCTGGAACTTGATAATGCTTGAACATTCACTATAGTATGTTGCTTGACTATACGCAAGTAAAGGACACGTTTTTTTGCGTCAAGTTGTCTCCATTTAAACAGCAAGCGAAATATCAGAGCCACTTTTGTTATGGCATTGTAGTTAAGTAGAACCCCCTATAACTGGAGAGGCCGACGCATCCGCCATTTTGAAGCAAGCGTACAAAAGAGAACGCTACTTTTATGGCAATCATTCGCTAAATAGGGAACGAGAGAGTCGGAGAGCGAAGGTGAATATTGGCGAAATTTTGGAAACAGTTGGCGAACTTTCCAGGCAGCCAGTGGCTTCGTAGGCTATTAATTATCCATTTCTTTTTTTCTTTCTGCATCTGCTGGAAGTCTGAAGAGTTGAAATCCTTTTTTGGAGCTTTTTGCACAATTAACACATGCTAAACGGATGTAAACATTAGCAGCAATGCTATTGCTACAAAGCACTGGATCAAGTTTGCTCCAAAATGGTGGACGCGTCGGATCCTCCAATATAGGGGCCTTATAGTTAAGAAGCCGCATTGAAATAAATATTGTGTACTTGAAATTTTAAAAATTACATGTTCTAACTTTTTTTTTTTTTGGTAAACCTACGAATGACGAATGTTTTTTTTTTTTAATTATTACAAAAGGTATATCACAGCTGTCTTGAAAATTTAAATATTTAAACATTTAATTATTTGTTATTTTATGTTGAAAAACAGTAACCTTATACTTATTTAAAAGGTCTACTAGAGATTAGGAGCAAGTTCTAGAATGTTCCCGTTAGTTATAAAAGAAAAGTAAACAAAGAAGTATACAAAGTTTTTTTATAGCATATTTCAAACTTTTATGTTTCTAAGCAAAAAATCGTCAAATTATACCACATCCAGCGACAAATTATACCAAAACAAAAAATGCCAAAACTTCAACTCATTTGGGGAAAAGAAAGGAATTATACCAAAGATATTAAATTTTTGTAGGAATTTAAAGCCGCCAGTGGCACCGTTTCTGCATTACCCATCATCAAGAAAAAAAACAAAAAAAAAAAAAAAAACACGAAAAATTCTTTTTTACTAATATTACTAAAAACCTCAAGCATCAGCATTTTTAGAAATTTCAACGTAATTGCAGCAGATCAAGAAATTGGTCGATAAAGTTTAATTTTTTTATGCGCAGTTTTCTCCATCAGTGAGATCTTTTCCGCAGTACCAATCACGAAATTTTTAAGACATGTTTTTTTCGGTCCACCCTGGGGGTGTACATGAGACAGAAAATTTCAATTTTGTACTTGTTCTAAATATTGAAATTCCTTTTTCATTGCTCTATAGAACATTAAACGTAATTAAAAATTGCTTTATTGCAAATGTTTACAACAGGTGTATGTGCTAATTTAGGACTAAAACAAAACTGAAATTTGCTTTTATGCAAGAAATAAACTTACCTTTGAATGTATTGTCATGTATTGGTAACTTCTTTAAAAATTATGTCGAAGCATGGATTAACAATTATAAAGTTCAACATCAAGCACCAACTTGAACCCATTGCTTTTTGGCACGATTAATCCAATGCAAACAGAAAACTACAAATCAAGTAGTAATATTTTGAGCGAAAGTGTATATCCTATAAAATAAAATGGTTTTACCTTACCATCCATACCTATAACAAATTCTTAAAATGTTTCTTTGGAAAACTACGAAGCAGAGAGCGAATGCAAAAAATGTATCCTTTGATAGCCGAAGGGCACACGAGAGAGCAATATGTAAGGAATATCAAGATGCTTTTAGAGTATGTTTGATTCACAGAATAAGAGGATTTTTTTTCTATTTCTTATCAGATTTACTTTATGGCTTTCAAAGAAAGAAATGCATTTGAAATTCTTTTGGAGATTCAACTAAATCTTATCGAATATCTACCGTTGGTATGTAATATGTCACTGATATTAGTTTTGCTGAATTTTTTTCTAGAAATCTAAGTAAGAATAAATGTTTTGGAGAATATTCGCACATTTTTACTTTTCAAACATTTATTACAATACATTTTAACATTTAACCAAGCCTACGTTTTTAGTTAACATCAAATCTTCTGCATTTTGAGTGATTTGACAGGAAAAGAACACGATTAGTATAATAATGAAACTAGCTGATGTGTGCATCACATGACTTCTTTTTACTCCAATTTATTGTCATTTCCCCATTATAGGCATTTTCAATGTGAGTCAATAGTTTACTCTCTAAATATCATCAACACTGGCCAAATTGAAACCAGATTTTAAAAAATAAATAAATCACCAAATATGTCGCTAAGTTGGCGGCAAAACTTGGCGACCAAAATACTGGCGATATATTGCCAAGTGTTCACTAAATTATACTTGACTTTACATCTTATACTTGACTTTACATTACTTCACTTGAGTTTACATCGAAATTAACAACAATTTTCCCCCAAAAATGGGCAAAAGACTCCTTTAGAAACACCTGAATGCAACCAAAAGGGGAGGTGCACAACTAGCCCCCAGCACAACTAGGAGTCTACGTACCAAACTTCAATTTTCTAGAACATACCGTTCTTGAGTTATGCGACATACGCACATTCGCATATACACACATACGCACATACGTACATACAGACGACAGGGGAAAACTCATTGTAATTAATTCGGGAATCGTCAAAATGGATATTTCGGGGATCTATAAGTTCTTAGGCACTTATCCACGTGTGGTCGAGTCGAAAAAAAAAACTCAACATTGATTCCGGGGTGAGTGAAATGGAAATTAAGGTCGATTTTTAAGTGAAATTTTTTTTCGCGAATACAATACTTCCTTTTTTGTAAAAGGAAGTTAAAACAAAAGCCACAAAGTAACATTTTTTTTTTTTGGATTAAAAAATTTAGTTCGCAGTTTTTAGTCGTAACAAATTTTATACATTATCTGGACCTATATTAAAAAAGACCGGAGGTAGTATTTTTTAAGCAATCACGATTGCTTATTGTTCTCATTTAACCCTTTTTGGTGTCCGTGCCTTTTTCAACTTGGACCAGAAGCTTCTGCAGCAGCACCACCCACCGTCCACTGCTGGTGGCGCGGAGCAGCTGCTCCGGTTTTGAGCTATCCGCTTCTCCTGGTCGGAGGCGTCTATGTCCTACACACACGCACGACTTCACACACATACACTCACACACGCCTACGTGCATACACACAGGTCTACACACACACACACACAACTATGCACAAGTAACCGCCCAGGAGGAGAGGCAGACTTGGGGGGGGGGGGGACAGGAGCCGTTTCTAGAAACAATAACTCTAATGAGTAGGGTCCTATCTCAGTTCGTGATTGCGAAAAACATAATTTGAATTCAAAATTTCAGAATTCAAATTAATTTTCTTTTTTTTTTTATTTTTCATTATTGTACGTTAAAAAAAAAAAAAAAACTTTTCTGCTTAGGTGGGGCGAGATTGCTGGAATTACTCTATTGGTTTTCACTTGCTTCCAAAAATGAAGAACTGGCTAGCAATAAAGCGCTTTGATGGTCAAAGAGCAGGAGCGCGTCACTGAGTGGCTGAGATTGCAGGCATCTGAACTCTATGATGAAGGAGTTTTAAAGCTTATCTACCGCAATGATAAGTGTTTCTGTTCATATGGTGACTATATAGAAAAGTAGAGTTTTAGTAGCACTTTCAGATGTATATGTTGAAAAAAAGCAATTCTTGTGTTTTTTTTTTTTTTTTAATTCCAAAACGTTTCTTGCTTTTTGAATAACCCTCTCGCATATGGGCCTTTTCTTCCCTAAGAATGCTTTACCGTTCTAGTTTAAGTCATACTTAAAAAAGAAATTTGCGATATGAGTTTTCCGGTCTTACTTCGAAATGGGAAGTTAAATGGGTTTTACGTTAGACTTTTTTTTTTTTTTTTTTTTGTCCTAGATGAAAATGTTCAACCATTTTTCAAACATTTTCGATTGTAAAAAAAAGGGGGAAGGATTTTGGAAAACCGTCATTAACGGAAAATAACTTGATGAATCAGAAAGTCTCACAGAAAAGATTTTATTGATTTGCGTGGATATATTAATAGAAAATACTTTTTAGAAGAAATCAGTTATGTAGTGTATCAAAATTGTATTCGTATTATTTAGAAAAGGTTGTCAAATACCAATTTACAAAATATTATTTTAATACTATTTTTTCGCTTCATTGTAAAAACATATACAACATTATGTTCTGAAGTAAAAATCAGACATCGTTGGTCTTGGTTTATTACAATTAGATCATCTTTTGTTAATTTGCTTATTTATGTATGTAAAATAAATCCACAGTTGGTATGAACCATAAAGTGTTGATTACAGTGACACAGCTGGGGAGGGGGTAATTCTTACTTTAACTCGCAACTAAAATCTTAGTTCGAAACTTTATGTACCTTTCATGTTGATTTGAAAGAGGTAGCGGCTGATTTTTCAGTGACGTAATGTTAAGCAGAAAAACTTTATTTAAAGAAACAACAACATTGTGCAAACAAATTCAGCATTGTTTTTCGTGGATATGGTGGTAAGAAAAAAAAATAATGTTTTAAAGGGGGAAAAAAACAAGTGTTCAGATAAACGTCCAAATTTAGATCACGAAGGAAATATAAGGAAATAAAGGAAATATTAATTAACAGGTGAATTAAATTAAAAAGGAGACATGACGCTTGAATTTTAAAAATTAATATTCTGTCACTTGCCATATACCATTCTCTTCAGAAATAAATAAGTTTCTTGAATCGTAATCTGTTTTTCCCAAAAAGTTTGATGACTTTTCAAAAATCAAGTGCAAAATCAAGTTTTCTTTTTGTGTTTTTACTGAGGAAAAAAAACTTCTCTTTTTTTTTTTTTTGCAACAAAAGGGGAAATCCAGGTGAAGTGGGTATCCCGGGCAAAGCGAGTATTGCCAATAACTCCTTAATTGTTCGTTGACCTGCAGCCGTGTTGTCATAACAACGGTCGCCTGTTGCCGCTTCGTGTGCGACAAACACGTCGGAACGAGTTCGCGACAAGTGGTGCCAGTGAGTGGACAGAGTAAGTGTTGGGAAAACAATATTAATTTACAGATGTAAGTATTCTGTTTATAACTTTAATGCTATTTGTGATATGTTCTTTGCTATGAGTAGGATTTGACGCATGATTATGTAGCTTTAAACTATCTATCTTTTGACGACGAGTTTAGATGCTCTGGTTTTTTAGTACTTTAAGATAACCTCAAAAATGTACCAGAAGGGCAAAGCGGATTGGGCAAAGTGGATACCATATTCACTTTGCCCGGTAATGACAAGCCACTTTATCCGAACCTAGAAGTCCTTCAATTTTAAGATCTCCAAAAAATGCTACCATTGAAGACCGTCTTTATACTACCATGGGATCTGAAACAACAAAAGAAGTCCAAGGCAATGATATTCCTGCCGCTTCAACCAAACCTGGATATTCTAGGAACTACTATAGACCTTCAGTTTTACGACCTATTTATCAGGCTGCTAAACCAATAACAACAAGTAAACGAAAACTACAAAGATCTACACTCCTGACAAAAACTCCAGTAAAGGAAGATCAGAAACAAAAATTGAAAAAAGTAAGAAAGACTGTCATGAAGTCACTAGATAATGTTTCGACTAAAGCTTCTCAGAAGACTGTTAAAAAGACTACTACTACCAAAAAGACTGTAAATCAAAAATCTCTGCTACAAATAAGACTGCAAAAGAGAATAATAATTAGAAGGAAGTAACAAAATTTTATGATGTGAGGTGCATTTTCTCTGATGAAATGTACATTGAAGAAAATGATCAGCCCACGAAAAACTGGACACAATGTCGTATTTGTACTCAGTGGTTTCATGATGAGTGTTCAGCAGTTGGTGAAAATTGTAATGATTTTGTTTGTGATAACTGTAATGATTAGTATCGTAACAGAAAAATGTCTTTTTAAATATGCTCCTTAATTTGGATGTTGATTTTTTTTTCTTTTTAGTTTAACTTCTTTGTTTGATATAATAATAGTAGCAAAAATGTTTTCAACATGTCCTTTAATTTTCGATGTGTATTTGATTTTCAAGTTCAATATCTTTGCTTCTAACAGTATCAATAATTAGCATTGTAGCAAAAAATGTTTTTTGAATATGTTCCTTTAAAAATAAAATAACCATCGAAAATTAATGTTCAGTTTCATAACATACAATGTTGTTGTTCGGTTTGCTCTAGTACCGAATCCACTTTACCGGGGTGTTGGGCAAAGTGGATATTAATGCCATTGTTTTAGACTGGCATTATATCTAATATTTTAATTAATATTAAGGACAAATGTTATTGCATTACGTAAGTTCATTAAATGAAGACTAATTATAAATATTTGTTTCTATTTCCTTAGTTATAACTGAACGACAATAATCAAGAAAAGCTTAAGGTATTCACGTTGCCGGGTTAAGACAGAGTTAGAATTTTAATATAGATTTAATTTATATAGTTTTAATGGTAACGAATGGACAAAAAAATACGGTAACGAAGGTCATTTATATATAAGCTAGTACAGGGTAAAATTTTGGAACGCTAGTACAAAACACAATATTATTTAAAGTTAGTACTCACATTAAAAACACATATTTGTAGAAAAATTGTGTGCTTTTATTAAAAAAAACTTTAATTTATTTTTTTAAAACTGTTAGGTGATTTTATTTCTTCTATTGTATATGATGAAAATCATGAAAACTACACTTAAAAACTCCTAAGCATGTGAAAATCAGTTTGGTATGACATGTTTGTAATATGACAAGCCAATTCAAGCAGAAACATTTGCTTTAAAACTGGAAATTTATATTGGAACAATACAATATTGAAACTGCATTCAGGTTTGTTGCCACTAGCCGCAGGAAAGAACTGTTGAGAGCATTGATTTAACCGTTAACAGCACTGTGAAGAGATCAGTAAATTCATAGATCAACTTTCAAAAAGGTGGGGAAAAAATTGTCCAAAAAGATCCATTTTCATCTTGACACACAAAATATGCGCTATTTGAATCCTGTAACAAGTTATGTTATTGAATATTGTAAGTACTTCAAGGAATTGGAGGAGATTTCATTTTAAAGTCAACAGACTGGCTTTAAAGTCAATAAATGATGTTGAAAATGAAGATACAGTTGAATCATAAACAACAAATTATAAGAATATGCCAAAGGATTCATTAACGTTTGAACAAGATTTGCTAGGTGGATGGAGGGGAAAGAAATTAACAAAGAGTAATGTTTTACAGGTATTCATATAGAAGATGAAGGAGTAGAAATATCTTGTTTGAGAATGCGTAATAATGTGGGAATGATCTTCATGTTTTCTGAGAAAGAAGATAAATGTTCTATGGATTATAAAATTATTGAGTATTTAAAGAATTCAGAACGTAACAGTTGGGTCAGGCATTAGATATCATTGTTTCAGACTGCTGTATTAGCTGAATAAATGTTTGTAATTTGAAATTTACAAAGTTTAATTGTTTTGAACTTCTTGTCCTTCCGTTACTTATTTTATTATTTATTTTTCTTAAAATGTCTAACCCATTAATTCAGACTTATCAGAACTTCATTCTGAAAGCGTATTTGATTGCGTGGCAGAGAAGAATCCTGCAGTAGATAGGAATTTGCTTCTCGAATTCAGCAATTCGTATTCCCTTAACAAATGCATAATTCATATGCTTAAAATAATTATTTTTTAAAACTAGTGGTCATATTGTAATGATTGAACACTCCTGTATGTGCACTAGTTTTCATAGAATTTTCCTTTTTGTAGTTCAGCTGAACTTTTAGGAAGAACATAATAACGTGAAAAACATGTCGCAAAAATGTCCTTCCGTTACCGTTTTTAAAATTGATTTAAAAAAAAAATACTAACAAAATTCTTAGTTTTGGCTGTTTTAGCAGCTTACTGTGATGTGTATAAAAGTCTATGCATCAGTTTTCAAAAAAATATGTATTTTGATATGCTCACAGACAGAAATGAGTCGATTTTTTTTGTGAAACTGTCCTTCCTCTACTGCTTGAATTCACCAACAAGGAAATAATTTGATGCTTTTTGATCACGACTAACATGACGACGACTAAGTTGAAGTGGCATTAGCTGTGACACATTTCTAAAATGTTTCATGCGACTTAACCGCGAAGTGCCTTACAACTTTTAAATTTTTACCTGTCACTTGGTGTAGACATAGATCACTGGAAAGTCATTTTATGACATTGTGAAGACGTTAGAACTACGAGACCCACTGTAACAATATTAAACATCACGGCAAACTATATCTACTAAACCAGCATTTCTAAATCTTTTTCAACTTGCGGACCGGCAAAACCTTTTGGAAAAAAATCACAGACCGATAGTAAGGTTTTTTTCTTTCTCTTTTTCATTCTTTTTTTTTTAATGAAGAAAAAGTTTTCTGCTCTTTCTCCGGTAAAATCGTTTTCAAACCAATTCGAACCCGTAAGAACCCGGTTTCCTTTTTTCCGTTTTTTACAAAAAAAAAAAAAACTCCTTCAAAAACGTATGAAAAGAAGTTCTGTACCGGTGAGGGTTTTTAATAAAAAAAATGAATAAATAAATAAACTGAACTTTACGTGGTATTAAAGAACTCACAAAAAAGTACTTATGTGTTAAGATAAGCCATTTTTGCATTAATTATATATTAGTAAATGTTTGAAAAAAATCGTGGAGAATTAAAAAAAAATAATCACAAAATATAAGTAAAAAACGTCATACAGGTTATTATTAACCCTTTCAGACGGAATTTTGAAATACTAAACCGAAAGTGTTTTTATTTAGTAGACACTGTACTATGGTAAAAAGTATCTTAATGACAAAATTTCATGTTTATAGGTGATAAGTTAGGAGAGTAATGAAACGTCCAATAATCCGGACATATGTTATTGAAATACATATTTCAGATAATAAAACGATGAAACATCAAACATACTTCTTTGTAAAATATTCTCTAAACAATAATAAAACATATAATAAGCATTTGAAATGGTTAATATAAGATTGTATATTTTAAGAAATATCAGAAAAAAAAACTCGCTTTTGCGACGAGAATCCGTGTTTGACAAAATGAGCCTGTCCCATTCTCCCAACCCCTATTTCTTTATGTTGTCAATCCCAAAATGAAAAATTCTTGAACAGATAATAATAAGCAGAGTGTAAAAAGTCAACTGCGAAAAAAATCGAGTAATTTATTCAATTAATAAATGAAAAGCAGCTGTTTCAAGTTTATGTCCGGTGTACCGGATGCCACGTCTGAAAGAGTTAAGTGTTTTTTTTTTGCAGGAATTTTTTTTTATGTAGACAAGCAAAAAACTCTAAGGATCGGTCAGATTTTTCGACGGATCGGCACCGGTACGCCGGACCACTGGTTGTGAATAACTATACTAAACAACTCACACACAATATTACCATAGAATATTTTTTCTTAAAATTTCTATCCCATTAAGTCAGACTTTACAGAACTTCATTCTGAAAGCGTATTTGATTGCGTGGCGGAGAGAAATCATGCAGTAGATAGGAATTTGCTTCTCGAATTCAGCAATTCGTATTTGAAAAGAGAATTTGGAACACTGGCTATGCGAGTTCAGCGAAATGAACTCAGATTAAATCAATCGACTCTGAATCGAAATGGAAATTAATTCATTGACCGTAAATCGCTTGAAATGAGTAAGGTATAAGGTTTTTTTTATTGTTTCAAACTCTTTTGATATCCATTAAAAGATATTGTTTGCAACGCAACATCTCCTAATATATGCATCCTGTGTATTTAGTTGTTGTAACTTACATGATGATAACTATTTATAATATACGGTTGGCTCTCTGTTTAACGACGCTCTATTTAACGGCTTTCTCTGTTTAACGACGACTTTTCACGGTCCCATATGGTCCACTGTAGTGTTAAAAGCATTCTATTTAAGGGCGTTTTCTACTTAAGGACGGTTTTTTTTGTGGTCCCTTGAAAGTCGTTAAACAGAGAGCCAACTGTATTGGAATCTTTTTCATAGATTTTAAGTTAATTGTGTAGAATACTTATGATAAAACTATAAATACACACTTGAATTATTACTGAAAAATAATCATATTTCGTGCAAGTATTGTACATAAGTACAAGGGATCTAATGGGACTCGTCCTTTGCACCCCAGTGCTACTGTATCCAAGTATTAGATTGATATTCAGTTAACTAATTAGAAGTAACACAAAATCGGAATTGTTACAGACGAACATATAATAAAGTTCCATAACAGCAGGTGCTAATTTTGAAGAAAAGTAAATAAATTTGATAAAAACAACCAATTAAGAAAATAACAAAAGCATTGTGTTGAAGATTGTCACCTTCCATGCTGTCCAAAGAAAGAAAAGAGAACTCATACATTGTCATCTACAGCACCGTCTAATAACACGTTTCCAAACCATAAATTGATGTTTTTCAGGAGGAAATTCACTTGTCCCATTAATACCTTGCCCCATTAGAACCCGATCCCTCCTACGTCATCTTTTGTATTTACGTTAATATTGAGTAATCATTATCCAATTTTAAGAAGGTAACGACATTTATTACATCGTCAAACTTGCTCGAAGCTCTATATGTGATCTGCAAAAATACTAAATGAAGATTTTTTGTGAAATAAGTCTTCATAAATGTTTCAGTTTATGCATTAAACAGAATTTTTTTACGAAAAGGAATCATCAATAAAAGATAAAATTTGGAATTTTTTGTAAGGGTAAAGCTTCTTCCCTTGCTATTAGTTGATTGATGTAGACGAAAACAAATCGCTCACATCACACTACTACTACGTTGCAACGTGGAAGGTTGAAAGTTTAAAGAGTTTGGGTTAAATCAGTCAATTCCACCTAATACAATAGCTAATTCGACACAAAAAAAATAATAATAAAAAAATCGAGACATTATAATATCATGAACGCTCAAAAGCACACTACAACGGTTAGGAATATTGAAAATTTATTACATCAAACGGTTCATTCTTTTTACCGATGCAGTGGTTGCTGCTTATTTGAATCACGTTTGTTCTCAACAGTCTTGTTTCCATAAAGCTGCTGATTTAATAGAGCGGCGATTTCAATAAAGCTTTATTTATTTTTGACTTTGACAATTTAATTTATTCAAGCGGTTGACTCAATTAACCACTGATTTAATGAAACGGTATCCACTGTATTCCAAAAAGCGGACTCGACTTGACTGCACACTGTTAAAACTCCAGGTTGCATATGGCACTTTTTAGGGTGTAACGTTGTAGCACAATGTTGTTATGAGTGTCATTTGGATATCCCTATGGCACCCCAGTAGCACCCTTAACTGTTCCAGTAGGTTCCGAGTGGCACCCTATACACAGCTCTAAGCGTGCCATTTGGCTCACTCTGGCACCCTTAAGGGTGCTATAAAAAGCCAAATGGTACCCTAAGAGTGCTCTAAGAATGTGCCTCTGATGTTATAACTGAAAAACTTATAACGTTTCAACCTAAAAGTTGCTGCATTAAACCCGCAGTTTTAACAGTGTAATGCCGAATATTTTTTGGTGACTATTCAAAAAGTCATTAAAAATGGCAATAAAAGGGATTTCTTCTTTTATCGAAAATAATGCTAAGTCATGGCCAGATCGTCAACTTAATCTGTAAGGATATGTCCACTATTGAATATGAAAGTGTCAAACAAATATTCTTTTCGCCAAAAATGAAGATATATTTCACATTAAAATCAGAAGAAAGATTTGAAAACACTGAAAAAGAAAGATTTTTGCTCAAAAAGTATATCGATCGAGATGAATGGGTATACGAACACCCAGATATTTGTGGGAAAACCTAGCGTGAGAGCATATGGCTCATAGATTCACCTCCCCCCCCCTTTTTTTTGGTTTAGGAAAGAGCATATATTGTTTGTTTTTTTAAATGTCTTAATGTTTTAAAAATTGCTCCATTAAAAATAAAAAAAATATTTAAACAGTTATCCTTCAGTATACATTTTTCCTCATTTAATATTGATTAATTTATAGTCTTTACTCATGAAAAAAGGTATTCTTGCTTTATTTTTGCTATGGATTTCGCTTTCTAAAATAACATTAAATATTTTAAAATATCGAATGTATTTTCGAAATATTTGCAGTCGACGTGAAAAGGTTGAGTTCAACTTAAGCTCAGAGTATTTAGGAAAATTTTGTTTCCTCGTTTAATATAAAGATAAATATCAAAATCCTTTATCTTCTTTCTTTTTTAAAATTTAAAACATGAATTCCTCAAATTGATTAACTCCACTTTAAAAAAAATAACCATTTCTGCTTTAATAAAGCTTTATCAATGCTTAGCACGTGAATTTATATTAAAGTTCTGGCTCAGTACATTTCTTACCATGTGATGGCAGAAAATGCAACGTGAGGACCTATTCACTCCGATGGATAACACAATCTTCTTCATAATTATTTTCTACTTTTTGTTTAATGGGGTTAGTCGATTTGGCAAGTGAGATGTCCATATATCATAAGAAATATAAAATAAATATGATAATCAAACATGTTATGTAATTCATTTTCTGAATTGACGGCTCAAATATTTACTTATTTTCCATTTCGGTGATTCCAGTTACGTATAGTTATAAATCGACTACATACATATATTTTAATCTTGGCGATCATTTTTACTTATTGTTTTATAACACCGATTCTGATATTCAAATACAACGCATGATTTTTTTTTTTTTTTTTTGCTGAGAGAATCTTTAGCAACTAGGTTAGCACGTCGATTTAGTCGAAGGAAATTATACGCGTATGTCTAGTCATACTTAAACTGTTAAATCCTAAACACAAAAAACTTCAACATTTTATTTGTCACTAAACTTATTTATAAATATATGATTTAAAATTCCATATGTTAACCGTATCAATTAACTTCAAAGAAAAATGATTTTTTTTAATGTAAAGAAGTGTATTAACTGGTTTGGTTAATAGTTGCTATGATTTTATTTGTTCGTTTTTTTATCTATTTATTTTATACGCATCTAATTCTTAAGATGAGTTAGGCATATTTTTTCCCTAGAAATCAACTTAACATATTTAAAAAAATATGTTTGAAACAATTTGTGATTTTAGCTATTTTTGAGAATATTGATCAGATACATAAAAGTAGATATTGGTACACGGGAATGTAGGCTCGTTTAATTCTGGACGAAACTTCTTGTTTCCTTTCTTTTTTTAATTTTACTAATTAATTAATTTATTTTTTGATAAAAGATGCTTAAAGGCGCTTACAAACATGATCTTTATTTTAATAACTTGAAATGTAGATAAACATCATGTTTATGGACTAAACATTTTATTTTTGATGTATAGGAACATTAAAATTCGCTGCTTATTGAAAATAATTACCTTAAGTTACGATACTTACCTCTCAAAAATTGAATTAGTACATTTGCGCTCCTGCGTCAATTGAAGCCTGGGAAAACACATAACGAAATTTGTCTTGAGGTAATGCTCTTAAATAATATTATCAAACATAATGTCCCACATAACGATAATTTCGTTAACAGTTATGGCTACAACAACCATAATATGAGTATTTTTATTTTGTCTTGTGAGCGAACAATCCGTCTATAAAATATAATTATCGGCATTTGAGTAAGATTTTTATTGGCATTTCGTCGACAATATTTCGAACACAATATGAAAACTAGAGTGATGTGCCGAATAATCACCGCTATTAAGTAATAATCGAGGTATTTTGTTATTTCAAGCGACAAATAAAAGTAGTTTGTAGTGCGAGTGTTAAAGGTGATCGAAGGTAATGAACATAAAATTTTGGTTTCATATAAGTCATTTATGAGTTATATAAAATTCGTTGTTAATAAAGATTTAACAAAAAAATTCAGCATTGTGTATGTTTGAGAATACTATGTCTTTAAATGAATGTAATAGATAGATTATATATATAATATAGTAATATTAATAGATAGAATAAAATGTATAAGCCAAGGAAACTCTGACATAACTCTCTGTGTTTGTAATTATATGAAAAATATTATCTCAAAGATCTTTTAACGAATCAATTGCACTAATATTGAGTAAAGTACGCTATAAAAAGAGCGAATGCGCAGTAAAAGTTGGATATAGATGTTTGAAACTTAATCTTAAAATAATGGGATGCGGTTTTTTTAACAAAACAATAGCATTTTTCATCTACATTCGGCACCATACAGCTAAACGTTTATCGTAAAACCGTACAACTTTAGACCAATGTTGCAACTTTAGACCATTGAAGGAATCTAGTAGTATGTGCCATGCAGTGGTTATTGGAGCAAAGCTAAAGTCTTTTTTAAAAAATTCAGTAGATTCGCAAGTGTTGTTTAGCGAAGCAAATGTTGTTTACCTCAAGCTCCAGTGTTATCATTCTCGTGTCAATATTCATTTGTTTTGGGAAATTTTTGAAATTTTTGCTTCAGCTCCCGAAGTCTCCTTCGAAACCTATATTTGCCGATTGAATTCTCCGAAGGTAAATTTATTACTTTATTACTTAGGTATCTAAGATGATTTAGCCTTATCGGCGAACCTTGATGTTGCTTTGTTTACTTGTCGTTTCAAAGTAAACAAAATACATGATTCGAGTTGCAACTTTAAACCAACCATTTTTACTATCGTTTGTCAATATTTGTATTGTAAGATAAATAAATACCTTTTTGCAGAACAGTAAAGTAAGAAACAAAAACATCAGAAAAACACAAATTCGCAGATTACTGCAGACACGTGATTCGGCGTTAACTTTTTCAATGCAAAAAGTAATGAGCTTATGGATGAAAAGACAGTCGGATGTCTTTTCATCCATAAGCTATATCCATAAGCTTAAGGTCTTTTTATTCATTTTTTACTTTAATTTTGTATTGTCTTGAGCAGTTTTTTAGTTTTCGGGTTTTCTTAGATTTTAGACATGAATCCAGGGAAAAGAAAGAAGATAGGCGGCCGTCCTTACCTCAACTAATGGCCTGAACTGATGGAAAAGGTGATCCAAGAAATCAGGAGCAACCAAATTTCAACAAGAAAGGCGTAAAAGGGTAAATTTAGCTGTTGGCCTTATTCCCCCGATGTCATTTGGTAAAAAAAAATATTGTGACATTGAAGAAACTTAACTAATTGGGACAAAATTTGTAGCAAGCCCCTGTAAAAAATGATTAAAAAAATGTCCCTGTAAAAAAAATCCAAGAGTAGGTATCTATTAATTGCTTTTCATACTATCTAACGTTCATATTTATATATCTGAATAAAATATTGTATTTTTTACAATTGATTTTATTTAAGAAAACCTGAAATTCACTCAAAAAGAAATTAAAAAATTTGAAAAATTGGAAAAAGTGAACACATTTTTTTTTTTTTTGAATTTTTGCATTGTACGGGAACAGAACGATCTATGCATTGAAATTTTAGACCGAAACGGTTTAGCGGTGCATATAAAGGAAAATATGAGGTGGTCTAAAGTTGTCAACACCACGTGCAAACTTCATACCAATATACAAAAAATCCTCCTCCCTTTGTGTGTAATTTAAAATTTTTTTCGAAGCGTCACTCTACAGTTTAGATGTATAGTAGTGTATGGTTAAATTCTCAACCTTTTTTGGCAAAGAATAATGAAAATATGAAGAAAAATACACATAAAGTGGTCTAAAATTGTACGGTTTTACGGTATTTGTTCTTCGAGTCCGTAAACCAGGGCTAAGCAACACACTCCATGGAATGTAACTTGCTGTGCCAAGGTATAGTTATACTTGTAAGGCTTATCAGTCTGCTCTAATATACACATCATGAAAAATACCCAATGAAGTATCGACTTCACATTTAGACAAACATGCGCGACTATTTTACTGCATGTTAATCTTTGTTTTCTTCTGATTAGTTAAATGATTTTTTTTTTTTAATTTCAAGAATTCTCTGGTGAACTACGAAATAATCATCTGATGGCAAAAATTTCTTACCAATGTAAATCGAAATACACAGGGTTTCCGAAAACTCCTTGACACGTTTGAAAAAACTCATACAAAAGTAACAAAGTGTCGTAAAAATATGAAGTTTGCGTCATAATACTTCACAATTGAGGCAGTGAGATGAAAAGGAATGTAAGTGGCAAAATTAATGGTGGGTGGTTTCCTTCAGTCAAAAGTACTACTTTTAGAGTTATTTAAATGGATAGAATGAGCAAAAAAAAAATAATAACATGGACCCAGAAAATACTTTTATTTTCCCAACAGGTTTTTTTTTTTAATTATTTTTTTTTAAATGTCCGTTTTTTCAAACAAGGCATGGTTTTTATGACGTCACAAATGATGCACTTCTCCGCATCATTCTTTTACGTTTCCACGTTATGATAATCAAGAGGCGAATTAAAACTGCACTCTACGCTTGCTATCAACCATATGGTTGCCAATACACGTGAGTAAAGATGCGAATTAAATATTTTGCTCTCATAGAATGGCACTACAGAATGGCATTTCATCATTTGTGATGTCATCGCCAAGAAATGTAAGCAATGAACGCTCATCGATGTAAGTAATGTTTTTTTTTAATATCAAACTTAAACAAATTATTTAAAAAATGGTCAGATCCTATGTTTTTAAGCATTCTCTTTCAGAAAAAAAAAATACTTTTAAAATTTTGAAAACCACCCCATTTGGAGATAGCCTGTACAAATTGCAGGGGAACCTCCTTGGGGTCAGACATAGTACTAATATCCCTGGTAGGTGCTGTTTGTACAGCAGGATTTAGGAAAAAAAAAGTCAATGAAAGTTTACCTAGGACGTTATCTTTAAACGCAGTTTACTCAAAATTTGAAAATGTTCATTTGAAAAGGGATGCAACATTTGAAATGTTACATCCCTTTGCTTCTCACAGCATCAGTTTGTGAATATTATTTATGACATCGTAAAAAAAAGTAGAAAAAATAAAAAGAGTTAATTGTAAGTAATCGATGAATCGTCAACGTAATGAAAAGTAACGTCATGTGAAGTGTTTAATCGTTTAGGTAAACAGAAAACAATACCTTTTATTGCCAGAGTTTAATGTCTGCACCGCATGTTGCTCGAACTTCGGCGAAGCGGTACTCAAGTTCAGACCATGTTCACAACCGGTACACAAATTGGCTCTGGTTACGAAAGATATTTTTTTCTATTCAATGAAGCGATTAAACATCTCGCATGGTCATTGTTTTTTCACACTGTGACGATAAAATGATTAGTGTTCATTCATTAATTTCGTAAGATGATTTTAGCAATTTTCGACCCCCCTTTTACCCCCATGTAAGGGTACGTACCAATTCTCAACCCCCCCCCCCCTTCTCTAATGTAAAGATTAAATTTCATTTTTCAAATGAATAAAGTGTTGTAAGAAAAGGAACAGTTATGTTAAAAGAAACTACCAGTTTGACGTAAATCAAAGTTTTTATCTTTCAAATACATTATAAGATGCGATGCTAATTTGAGAAAAAAAATCAGCTGATGTGTGCATCACATAACTTCCTTTCTTTCCAATTTAAGGATAATAGCTCCTCGGAGTAAGCAAAGAAACACTGTAAATATTTTCACCCGAAGTTTGCTGCAATCCAAAGCAAAGAAAACGTTTTATACAGATAAATGTTCCCAAAATTGGCAGTTTTAATGTGATTCAATGGTTAACACTCTAAATATCGCCAAATTAAAAACTAGATTTTAAAAAAAAACGCCAAATTTGCTGCCAGGTTGGCGACAAAACTTGGCGACCAAAAGCTTGGTGATATTCACACAACTTGAGTTTACATTGAAATTAACAATGATTTTACCCCAAAAAGGGGTAAAAAACCCCTTTGGAACATCCGAATGCAGCCAAAATGGGAGGTGCACAACTAGACCCCACTGGGAGTCCACGTACCAAATATTAACTTTCTAGGACATACCGTTTTTGAGTTATGCGAGACATATACGCACATACACACTTACGCACATATGCACATACATACGTACATACGGACGTCATGAGAAAACTCGTTGTAATTAACTCGGGGATCGTCAAAATGGATAATTTTGATGTCTATACGTTCTTAGGTTTATATCCTTGTGTGGTCAGGTTGAAAAAAAAAAACTCAACATTCATTCGAGGGTGAGTAAAATGGAAATTATGGCCGATTTTTCAGTGAAAACTTTTTTGCGAATACAATACTTCCCTTTTTGTAAAAGGAAGTAAAAACATACCGTCTATAGTACAATTCTTTTATTATATAATTTTAAACTATGCATTTTTTGTGAATCAAGTAAAAAACACTTCACCCTTATGCTTTTTTTACCTTGAAACCGAAATGAAATATTATCAATGTCAAACCATATGGCCGCGCGACTTCAGTATAAAAGAATCGACTTGAAAAACATTACGTAAGAATGGGTTTAACCCCCCCCCCCACCGCCACCTTCCAAAGCAAGGGAATGTAAATTTTTTTCTAACCCTCCTCCCCCTTTGGACCCTTACGTAATTAATAAACGGCCCCTTCCTTAGTAAAAATTGCCATTTTTCTTTTTTTTAATTTGCTTTTTTTTTAACGATGACATACGACATACAATACAGCTAAAAAAAAATAACATTATTTATAAATACTGAACCTGTGAAGTCTTATGACATAAAAAATGCTTATGTGTTTTAATGCTTTTGACATGAAAAATTACTGAACATGTGAAGTCTAATGGCGTAAACCGCATATAGATACGGTAATTTGTTACGTTTACGTATATGATTTTTTAAAATGTGTCAAGAACTTCTCAGACACCCAGCATTACTTCAACTCAAATCACTTCCATTTATGCATGCGCCTTAAGCACATAAACCATTAATCAAATTATCAAACTTGTGTAAATATCAATACAGATCATTAGAAAAAGACTATATTAATTAAAACTAAAAGTGGAGTACTTCATTTATTTCAAGTAGTTGAAAAAACTGAATGAAAGATTGTAATTGAACTTGTTATTTATTTTAGAAGCTTCCAGAATCACAAAATAAATATTGTTCTTACGGATTGTACTTTGACGGAAATATTTTTCAAAACATAAGAAGGAGCTAATATTTGAATAGAGCAAAGAGTTTGGTTTAACAGAAGCAAATATGTTTGGGAAATTAAATTAAAACTTGTTAGTTGAAATATTTTCATTAAATAATTCCTCGCTGATAAAAATGTTGCAAAAATGCAAATTTGAATAACCGTTTTAGTTGCGTACATTTCATTAAACAGTTTCAGTTACTAATTTTATTAACTTGTCAATTGAGTGAATGCTTTTGTTTTAAATCGTAATGCATTTTAATTTCCTATAAAAAAAAACTTTGTTGCACTACGAACCATTTTATGGCAGTTACTTCTGTTCTTCAAATGCACATACATTTAGTTAATCCCCTTCAAAATTTGCAAAACTCCTGATGGGAATTATAGCCACTTAATATTTGAAATTGTCATTGATATTTTTAATGGAAAAAAATTAATCAAAAGGTTTTTTTTTCTCATGTTACTACTCTTTTCTACGCATTTTCAGTCTTGATATGATAAATCAATGTAGCTAAAAATTGTAAAAGGGCACTATTTTTTATAAGCTTTTATATACAACCAAATAGTTTCTTGTCGGTAAATTGTTTGGTCTACATAATCCTTTATCACATTCAAGAAAGTTTGAAAAATCTCATAGGTAAAATCAAACTTTGTGTATTTAAAAATCACACATTTTCCTAGTAAACTAGGACAGAAAGTTTTTAAAAAATTCATTTTATTATCTCTATTATGCAACCTTTTCCCTTCCCCCCCCCCAAAAAAAAAGAGGAACTTTTTATAAAGTAAATATATATCCGCATCTATATCAGGATCTTTTCGCAGGTGTAACACGATTTTTTAACATGAATTAAAAGTAAATTTTTTTTTGCTATATAAAGTCCTATAATAAAAGATTGATCAATATGTATTTTAATGTGTTGACAACGTCATACAGGTCCAATATATTTTATCGTGCTATGTCTCTTATTTAATTAAGTTAATGGTTTCGTAATGATACATAACTTTTGCAATTCAAAACAAGCTTGCCACATCAAGTGCCGCAATAGAAGGTAAATCAAAGAAGAAACTTTTAAACATGGCATTAATATTTATTAAGATGGGTCCGCCAATTATGGCCATGTAAATAAATAGGGACAACTCCTCACTTTTTAACGAAAAAGAACGAAAATTCTCTCGTGATTTTGTTGTAATCCGTAAGCCTAACTGAGGATAAAGCGTTACGAACTAGCAGTTTGTTATCGATAGACAAAAGTGTGTCAAAAGTTTTGAAAGAAGAGAATTGTCTAAATTGCATTTTCTCATTTTAAAGTAAATTTTGTTTCTCCATGGTTTACTGTAGTTTAAGCCTTTGTTATATGGTTGACGAATTCAAAACGAAAATAGTCGTTGTGTACCGTCTTACTTTCATGAGATTTGAAAACTGTAGAAAAGTAGATTGTAGCTCAAAAACGCGCTCATTGACTATATTAGGATTTCGGTGTCCTTTTAAAACACAGATGTATGGGGTCGATAATATCAATATGTGCTGCACTTGTCGCGCATATGCGCATTAGCTGTGCGGAGATGAGACAAAAAAAAAAAAAAAAAAAAAAAAAACTCCTGAAAATTATTACTTATCAGTGCCTAAATGGAGATCCATGATCCAAAAAGGACAAACCACCTTTTTTAACCGACTTCAAAAAAGGCGGTTCTGATTTCGTTTTGCGGCTTTTTATGTGTATTTTCGTATTACTTCAAGAATACTGGACCGATTTGAAAAATTCTTTTTTTGTTTGGAAGGGTATGCTTCCCAGATGGTCCCATGTTAATTTTGTCTGGATCTGTTGAGGGGTCCCGGAGAAACTTTAAATTTCACACGTTGTGGCTACGTAGACTAGCTTTCGTCACTGCGCGATACGTCACAGGAGGTCACGTGGTTTTGGCGTGAACGGTGCATTTTTTTGACGGAGATATCTGTTTTGAACATTACGTATCTAATTCTCTCGCATTGGAGTTTGATTTTCGCGGCGCCGCCTGCTAATTTTAAAATAATTTTAATTTTGTCTTACTAATGTATTTCTTACTCACGTAGCAAATCAAAAAATTAAATGCATTTTGCTACGAAAATAGTTGAATTAATTAATTTATTATATATTTTTTTTGCTAATAAATAACTTCATTTAGTCATTAATTTTTTTTTTTTTAATATTTCAGTTTTGAAATATATTTAGTGTTAATTTCAATGGGAATTTAAGACAAAACTCCCCCCGCTGCTTCCACCAAAGATTAAATTTATGTTCCTTAATAAATATTTTTAACTGGCGTCCGATTTCTGAAGTTTGACTAGTATTCTAGATTTAATATTACATGACGCCGTCAGCTCAATTTACAGTTAGTGTAATATTAATTTACAGACTTAGTTGGAATTTTTTTATGTACTATGCTCCCCGATTACTAGAAGACGCCTGTACAGATTAGGAAAATTCTTTTTCTGTTTGAAACGGTATACTTCTCCCTGTCATCTAATGGTCTTCAAGTCCGGGTATAAGGGACCCTGGAGAAATCGAGGGAGAGGATAGATTTAAAGACTAATTTCGCGTTTAGTTAAATTAGTGTTCAACTCAGGTGTGTTGTCAGTTACGTTATGTAGTAGTTTATTGGAGGCCCCGACTTCAAAATGTTGTAAAAAATTAAGAGATTGTATATAATTAGTTAGATATTAAAATAATTCATCGTATAGTAATTGAAATCAGTGTTTATTTTATAACTGGGTGTTTAGTCTAGTTGATTTTTGTACTGGAATTATTAAATAAATTTCATACTCGCGCTTTGTTGTTCGTAAACTCATAGCATCTCACTTAAAAAAACGATTTTTATGTTTTTTTTTTTTTTTTTTTTTTTTTTGTTTAATGCATAGACGGGATCTAACTTAAGACCCAAACCTTTGCTTCACCATATTTGTTCTTTAGAAAAAAGTTATGGGCAAAAAAAATAAACTTCATTCAATTTCAATATCAAACGATTAAATATAAAATCCATTGTTAAAGAAAGTGCCCCCCCCCCCCCATAAAAACAAAGGTACTTTCTTTACTCAGTGTCAAAGAAAGTACCATAAAACATTAATATTAGTCATGGGTGGTCCTTTATGGGCGAGGGAGTGTGTTTTGAGGGGTATTTCTCCTTTTTAGCTTCTTACTTAGGGGGCCTCTTCCTTTTGAGGAGTACCCTCCTCCCGTACTATTTCCCCTGCATTAATCATTCGTAGTCATATCGCAATTTTTGAATAAAGACTCCTCTGAAGCAAATAGGAAATTCATTTAGTATCATTGTTCTAGTAGTATTTTGATCTTCATATATACAACATCACAGTAGATACTCTGTTTCTAGTGCTGATCAATAACGGGGCCTAGTAAAGAGAAATGTGATTTTTTTCCTCGAGTTACGTGACACGTATTATTCTGAAATATAAAATAGTTAGAAAAATCATTGACATTTAAATGGCTCTAACTAGATTAACGCACAAATAAATCCTGTAGAGGAACAAAGATCAGTTTTTAGTGTCAATCGTATAAAATGTTATGCTCATTAAGAATTTTTCTTTTTTTAACCGACTTCAAAAAAGACGTTCTCAATTCGTCAGAATCTTTTTATGTATGTCCCCTGTAAACTCAAACACGCATAGACCAATTTGGAAATTTCTTTTTTTTTTCTCGTTTGAAAAGGTATATACTTCCCAGGTGATCCCATGGTCATCAAATCAGTATCTGAACCTGGAATCCTTGAAAAATCAAGAAAACTCTTCAAATTCTATGGGCAAAGTAAAAGCGATTTAGGTTGTTTTTTTAGTGACTCGTAAATTGTTTTCGGAAAGCATACTTTAATAAAGTCAAACTGATGATGAAGACAATTTCTTTGTAAATAATTGCGGATTTGAAAAATCTTCACAGTCTTCGGAAGTCTCCGAGACGCTGTGCTCTTTTTCTTTCTCTATTTTGTTCATCTTAGCTGTTTTCAGACTCCTGTGCTTTCTCACTCGAGATGTACGTAAAGAGTGAAGCACATACTCTACCCTACGTACTTATACTACTACGTATTTTATATTTATACCACTGAAAAGCAAAAAATAATTTTTTTTTCAAATAAAAAAGAACTGACTTCAAAAAACAAAAAGAAACTGAAAAGTAAAAAATAATGGATCATACTTACATATGATTTTTTACTCTAACTTATAAATAAAATTTATTTTACAATTCCTGTACAAAAATCAACTAAACTAAACACTCAATTATAAATTAAACACTGATTTTAATTACCGTATGATGAATTATTTTAATACCTAACTAATTATATACGATCTCTTAATCTTTAATAACCTTTTGAAGTCGAGGCCTCCTAACGTAACTAAGTAGGTTTAGATTTAAAGACCAATTTCGCGTTTAGTTAAATTAGTGTTCAACTCACGTGGGTTGTCAGTTACGTTAGGTAGTAGTTTATAGGAGGCCCCGACTTCAAAAGGTTATTAAAAATTAAGAGATCGTATATAATTAGTTAGGTATTAAAATAATTCGTCGTACGGTAATAAAAATCAGTGTTTCATTTATAATTGGGTGTTTAGTTTAGATGATTTTTGTACAGGAATTGTAAAATAAAATTGATTTATACGTTTGGGTAAAGAATCGTATGTAAGTATGATCCATTATTTTTTACTTTTCAGTTCCTTTTTATTTTTTGAAGTCGGTTCTTTTTTTATTTGAATTTTTTTTTTCTTAACTGCAGATAAACATAATTGAAACTTAAATTTACATGGAATTAATTTCACATGGAATTACTTTTTTTCTTATATATATATATATATATATATATATATATATATATATTAGGGTGGTCTTTATTTTTGAAGTTGTAGATATTTTACACGACGCCCCCTTAATTTGTTCCATTATACAAATAAATGCTCCATGCAAAATTTTAAGTCAATTCATGAATATTAACACGTGCCCCTAGGGCCCCCTTTTTGAGTTTTGAAGAAAAAATTGCGGTTTTTCTCATTTTTATGGAAAATTATTCTTAGGTTTCATATTTAAAGTAATTTTGAACCTCAATAGATGTTGCTACTTCCCGACCAACCATTCTCTCACTTTCATTCTGTAAAATTTTACATATTACATAGAGTAAATGTACACCAATGGCCTTGGGACAGGCATACCGCTATTCGCGCTCGTTTCAAACCAAGCGGCAGGGGAACATTTCTTTCCACCAAGATGGACACAAGGGATTCTAAAGGCCATTAATGAATGATTTTTGACAACAACAAATTGCCTCCCCCAGGCTTTGGGGGTGTTGATTTAGAAAATTTTCTGTGTATGTAATAGTTGTGGCAAAAGGGTCACTGGGTTTCCATGCTATAAATATAAGTAATTACAATTGTATTTTAATTCTCTGTTCTTTAGTTATATACTTAAATGTTTATGCATTCTTATAATTTAAATTTTGAAAATTCTTCGATTACCCTACCATAAAAATAAACTCTATTTTCCATATCAATTAAAATAATAATCATATAAATTTTTAAAAATTCCAGATCGGAATAATGTAAAAATCTATACTTTAAACTGTCTTCTATTTCAGTATATAGTCCTTTAGTATCATCAAATTCCTCTTGCAATTCACAAGATTTAGAAACCGAAATGGGTATCTATCCTAACCTGTTGAACCTTTTTTCTACATCTGGTCTACCACAACGCAAAAACTTGACAACTATTGACATCTGCTCGCATTTCATCAATGTTAGACAAATGCCATATTAGGGACAAAGATGCTGCTCATTTATTAAAAGCCTATGTAGATGCAGTAAATTTAAATCCAAATAACCTTATGATCAATCGTACATCCCTTAAGAGAGCAAGAGAAAATCTTCGAGAGGTAAAATCAGATTTCATGAATTTTAATTTAGATTTTTTAGTTATTCCCTGGGATACAAAGCTACATCCAAACTGGAAAAAACGCCGATAGGCTTACCATGATAGCATCAGGTTCCAATGTTGAACAGCTACTCAAAATTTCTGAGATATTTCTTCAGTTGTATTTGATATCTTCGATGATTGCTCTTTATTGCTAACTGTTCAAGCTGTAGTGTTTTATACAGCGGCTTACAATACCGGCCGTATAAATTGTGCATTTAATTTTTTAGAGCAAAAGCTGAACGGTGATATATTGCATTTGTATTGCTATCATCATGCACTCGAAATCGTAGTGCAGAGTGTCTTTAGAGAAGTCTTGCCTTTCTTAGTTCTAGATTCGATATTCCATTATTTAAGCGCTTCAAAATTCAAAAATTACACATACCACTTAAATTCTAAAAGAAGAATTTAATGACATATAATTGTTCATAGAAAGTGGAATTAAGAAATACTACAGAGAATTCTCATAACGTGTAATAATATTTCTTGGTGAAGTCCTCCCTCCTACAGGGATATGTTTTTGGCAACCTGGAGCTTATCTGTGAACCAGATGGGTGGCAAAAGGAATTTATTGTTTGAATATTTATATATTTAGGAGACAATTTAAATTGACCTTACATGAAGAAATTGCCCGTAAATGCTGTTTTATAGTTAAATGTTGTATGAAGATATAGTTTTTCGCAGCAACCCATTCTAGGCCTTTTAAAGTAATATAAAGTCTAGTGTCTAAAAAACCTGCAGCGTACAAAATGATGACAAACATGCAGCAGAAGCAGTGACTGAGAAGTTCATAAATCACTTGTGGTACTTAGGAGATGAACTAGTAGCTTTGTCCGTATTGGATGAAGGAATTAACTTTGAAGATAGGAAAAGACTACTTCAAAAAAATGTTTGCTGAATATGAATAGGAAGACGTGTCTGACGACTTTATAAAAAATTTCAACAGTAGATGATTTGGAATACTTTCTTAGTAAAGATCTTTCTCTTCATAGAATCAATTACAAGTCAATAAAACTGTTTGATAAGTTACAAACACCAAAAGATGTTTTCCTATTTGATCCTGATTCATGGCAAAATGAAGGAAGCTATTTAAATTGAAGAGATATCGTTAAAATGCTAAAAGTTGTGAATGATACAACTGAAAGAGAAGCACAATTAATCGAAGAATTTCACAATCAAGTTACCAAATATGAATCACAAAAGCAATTTAGTATTTTACAGACACTCCAAGACTATCGGAAAAAAATGCGCACGATTGAGATACATTGAGAAAAGTGTACGATTAATGTAAAGTTTCTAATGCAATATTTCATTCTTATTCAAAGTAAAATCTTTAGACGATATGAAGTAATTAAAAAGATTATTTTTAGTGCTACCTCGCTGTAAAAATGTTTTGAAAACATAGGAGAAACGATGTACGGGATCTGAAGTAAAAACTGGAAGATTTGTGGAAAAATTATCAAAAGTGTTCAAGTTCAACGTCCTAGGGGCACGTGTTATTATTGACCGATCGAGTTCAAATTTTGCACCGATTACTTTTTATTATAGTGTCACAAAACTAGGGGGCGTCACTTGTGGAATTCCCAAAAAATTTTTTGTATATATATATATATATATATATATATATATATATATATATATATATATATATATATATATATATAAGTAAGGTACTAAAACTCAAATGGTGAATATTAATCTTGTTCTAGATAGTGAGTCAATGAAAAAAATTTAGACATTGCTATTAGGCAGTTTAACCTCTTGACTTTCATTCAACTTGAAATGCTTAAAAACATACATTGATTTGAAAAGTTTTAATGACTTTGCTTTTGCTGTTGATATTTCTGTATTTGATCAGTGATAAAAAAAATGCAGTTGACTCTTCAATATGCGAAGTCAATTAACATTTGGCTCAGTAGGGTGTTTTTTTAATCTAAATTAACCAATCAAATAAATGAAAAATGATTACATGACTTTAACTTTGTAAGAGTGGACACAATTTTCTTCCAAAGTAGCGTTGTCTTCAATTCGCAACTCCAGAGCTTGAATACGCTACCTTGAGGTGATTAACAATACTAAAGATAAAGGTAAAACTTCCCGTTCCACGTGTTTTCTTTGGCGTAAATTACAGGCTTCAGATAGTTTATGGTGTAATCTAATTTTAGAAGAATAGAAAAGAAAGCTTCTCACAAACACGATGAAAAATTACTGTCATTCACTAAGCGTCAAAGCAAGTTATAAGTTACGGCATGCATTTGTTTTACCTTTTTCATCCGCCATTACACAGTTGCAGCAGCGTCCCCTATAGTTTATTTGAGTTGCGAATAATTCAAATAACTCTAATAATTTTTTATTAATTGAAAATTCCTTATGAATGGTCTACACTATAACACACGCTTGCTTTCTATTACATTTTGCTAAGAGTTCCGGAGTTGAGTTGAAACGTCAGGTTTTGCACGAAAAAGGGAGAGAGGGAAACAAAGTACAATTAAAACTGTAAGAAGTGTGCAACGCTGTTTACACTTACCTAAATAGTGTGGAAAAGACCCATTATTATTCATGTTCAGTGTGTGCAGAAAAATTTATTTCTGTTTTACTGTTTGAAAAAGTTTGAAAATTATTTCTCAAAAAATAATATCTTACTTAATATAGCGAATTGAGACTTGTGTATTGTCTGTATCTGAAAAATTTTGAAAAAAATATATTACATTTTTTTTATCATAATATTTTCGCACATTAAAAATTTCACAGTTTTACATTATTACTTAACATAATGTACGAAATTTTCCCAACAATCAGATCGACCTAGTTCGTTGAAAGTAATATTATTATTCTTGTTAGAAAATTGAAATATAAATACTAGTAGGAAAATTTGTAGGCAAATAATTAAGCTTCAATAACCCATATAAGAAATAACAAATTTAAATTAAGTGTACGACATTATAAATACGACATTACATAACATGTAACATCATCAAAACTTACTTTTTTTTTTGTTTATTTACATTAAAACATTCAGAAATTTCATATTCTGTCCTTATGCCATTGTAAAAGTACACCCGTTTATGCTTCAAAAATCACCTTGTCTCTCTTAGGGCTGAGAGTTGTGTGTGAATCGCTGTTATCATTATTTTTATCAATTTATTAAAGATTTCAGTATTAAAGATCTCTGAAGAAATTGAACATAGAGTTGTTTGAAAGTTTACAAATATGAATTGAAATTTTAAGCTTAAGGATCTTAACTTTAAACATCCTTTAAAGACATATTTGTTTTGTCACGCAATGACAAAACAAAAAAAAAAAGGTGATAAGAAATAAAGTATTAAAAAAACTTTTTTCCGTAGCAAAACATTAAAAGAAGGGATAGAAAAAAGAAAGTAAAGAAAAGTTTTTTCCCTAAGCAGTCAGTTTTTTTTTCTTTCGTGTTTTTTGCAATCGATAAAAATGGAAGAACGACCACTGCTTGGGGTTAAAGTATACTTATATGTGTAATCATTTTGCGTTACTTCTTTAATTCCATACAGATTATCTAAAGTTGAAAAAAGACTAATATCATTATTACAACAAATAATGTGCGTAAGATTGCTGTTGAAAACACTAAAAACTTCAAAATTATGCTTTGAAACTTCAATTTCTGAGTACATAATACTTTCTTATACCAAGAAGACACACAAATACTGCAATAATAAAAAAAAAACCTGAAATTGATAGCAATCGAGAGAGTATATTGCATTTTCTTTTGACGCAAAAATTATTTGCCCTTGGGTCTACGTTACTAAGTTATAAAGAGATAAAAGATCATAAAGTCTTTCGAAATGTTAAGAAAAGTACTAAATTTAAAGTCTTCGTGAGAAATTGCAGGTACCAACCTCGCGCTGACAATTTCACCGTCTGCACGTGGTAAGACATCTATCTGCAAAAGGAAGTTGTCTGTTACAAACCAGAACTCGGTTAATTTGGTCAGTTTTCTTAAAACTACTTTTGACATCACACGATATAAAATTGTGTTTTAAAAATCTGACATTTTAAGAAATTAATTAAGCATTAATTCTTGGGAAAGTAAAAATGTGTTATTTTGCTTTTGCTTATTCTGTCAATTTCAGTGGCTAAAAGTAATACTTTTGTTTAAAAGAAACACCCTCATTGAAAGCTTTACAGTTTTACTACACATTTTACAGCTACGCTAAAAATTTTATAATTTTTTTTCACTTAATAACTGCGTGCTATTTGCAAACTAATCTAATAAATGCTGGAATTTAACAGTGAGAACCTTAAAAATGTATGTTTCAGTTTAATCTTCAATCTCATAGTTTAATTAATGCTTCGTATTTTCAGAGTGTGCGTAGTCTTTCCTCAATATCGAAGGAACTTCATTAATTAATATCGGTCTATTGTCAAATTGCCGTTAGTTTAAAATTTGATCACATACTTACTTCTGAAATAATAGTCCTATTTATCTTAGCAGCGATGCTTTGGTTCCTGTGAGACTCAAAATGTGGATACGGTTGATTAAATAGTCGAATGGTTCATGCGCTTAAAGTCCCAAAAGATCTAAAGCATATGTTAGGTAGATAATGTATCAGTTAATACATGCTGGAATTATAACATAACAGTTAGGAAAGTTATAATTTAAAAGTATCATTGAAGATAGTTAAGCTTTAAGAAATTAATTTTGTGCAAAAATTAGTGCTTATATGCGGATGATCGCAATGCTAGCACACAAAGAGTACTGAAGAGTGCTGAAAATTAAATGAATCAATTAACCAACGTTTTGAAGCACAAAAATTGCAAATTACTTCAGGCATTTCGGTGTTAGAAGGAACACCCTTTTCAATGCAAAGAAGTACAGTAAAACCTGTCTACAACGATACTGTTGGGACCTAAAAAAAATATCGTAATAGACAGGTTATCGTTATAGACAATATCGCTATACACAGGTTTCAATGTATGAGCTTCTGAATGGAAGTCATCCGAGGAGAGACTTTTCATCCAAATCAAGCATTTCCCTGCATGTGAAACATTACCAAAAAATATTATAAAATTATCATGCTATGGCGAAAGTTTCATTGTTGGTGACGTCAAGAGCGTTACACGATCTGTGAATTGGCTATTATGTATATGAGGATTAGTGTCATCTAAAAAACTGTCAACACTTCACACAGATCGGTTTTTTTTCGGATTAAAAAATAGAAGAAAAATACTGAAATATTACTTTTGCGTGCTCAAACGTCGTTTACATTTGGATTGACATACCGCTCAGGTGGCAGCGTTCAAGTGGAACACTGAAGACGAAACAGACCCTTCCTGTTCGTATTAACAAAGTAACAAAGCTGGCTCAATAAAGGAGCCGGAAAAATGGTGGCAACCTTACCCTGCCAGTTATTCATCATTTGTCGTTTAAGCGTTGACATATCCAAGAACGATTTTTTAGTTACTTTATTAATTAATTTATTTTATTTTATATTATTTTTTTTTATTTTTTCGCGTTTCGTTTTAGTTCTTCTTTCATAAATATTAATTTGTTCACTTTTATTCTTTAACGAGCTTACATTTTTGTTCAACGATCTAATTTTTAAGCACATTGCAACATTGTATATATTTTGACTGTAATTTACCAATGAAAGTATTATTTCCTACGATAGAATTATAATTATGTAACTAAGAATGTATTCCGTCCGTATTTCATAAAAGTAATTCTAAAATATTGTAGTTAATCCCTTTTATTTTGCTTATACATTCTAAAATGATAAGTATTTTAAACATCTTCTGATTTAAAAATGCACTTTTTAATTCAATGTCGAAAGATTAATTTGCCTATAAAGTATCTATGAAATCAGCGCCAAAAATCAAACACATAGTGTAGTTTCTAACAAATCACTGTTGATAAATTATGGGTAATTTATAACGATGGCTTAGTTAAGAAGTTAGTCATTATCGTAAGAATGTTTCACTTCCTTAGCTACTGTTTTCGTGCTTTATTCATTAAGATTGTGCGGGTCCTATTAACATTTATTCGGCAATTGATCGTTAGAGTTGGAGTAACATTTCTTTTATTCTGAAACAATACATGTTTCTTTAGTTCGTTTTTCACGACCAGTTTAGGCAGAAGCAGTTGCGGATATTTTTCTCTTTATTTGCATAAAGAATACAAAGAAAAGGAGAGTGTATATTGGTTAGTTTAGCTTTCAAATTTAAAATTCGCTTACTGTTTTTATAAGGCAATATTTATGGCTATATTATATGTTCAGCTTCAAACATACTCTGGTTCGTGTGCATCATATTGGTAACAATAATTAGTATAAATTAGCTATTTTAAAATCCTTTCAGACGGTATTTTGAAATACTTAACCAAAAGTGTTTTTACTTGGTAGACAGTGTACTATGGTAAAGAGTGTCTTATAGATAAAATTTCAAGTTTATAAGTGAGAAATTAAAAGAGTTATGTCACGTCCAATAATCCGGACATCTGTTATTGAAATACATATTTCAGATAATAAAACGATGAAATATCAAACAAAACTTATTTGTAAAATATGCTCTACACAGTAACAAAACATGATATAAGCTTTTGGAATGATTAATAAAAGATTATATATTAAAAAATCAGAAAAAACTCGTTTTAGCGACGAGTATCCGTGGTTGGGAAAATGAGCCAGTCCAATTCCCCAATCTCTATTTCTTAATGATGTCAGTCCCAAAATGAAAAATTGTTGCACAGATAATAATAAGCAGACTGTAAAGTGTTTACGAAAAAAATCGCGTAATTTATTCGATTAAAAAATGATTAGCAGCTGTTTAAAGTCCGGTATACCGGTCGCCACGTCTGAAAGGGTTAAACCAATTATTGTAAACCGACCATGGTCGCCTCAGCTGTTTACTGCTACAGGGTACCAAAACAAAATAACACCAAAATCTCCGCAACATATGATACGATCAAACGAGTGGAATGTACAATCGATCGTCTTCATAAACGTCTCAACCAAAATCAGTTACCCACAAATACATTTAAATGTAGGGGGAAGTGGATCACTGTGGTAAGTGGGTCACCCCTCTAAAACTGAAATATGGATAAAGTTTTCAAACGTTTTTGCACAGAACCTGTAAAATTTCATCACAGTGATTGGTTTTGCACATTTTTGGGATTCGTGGATTTTTTTTCTAGGTCATAGCACTTAGTCAAAAAATAAATTCTGAAAAAAAAAATTGCGAGTTCAAGCAACATTTTTCAAAGAAGTGTTTCCGGGTTAGTTTTTATTACTTTTTTATGATACTTAATTTTTCATGTGTAATTTTACTTGAAGTTCATACAGCAACAAGAATTTTTGCATAAAATATTATTAATAAGTGTTTAAGAGGAGGGGTCCCACTTACCCCGTACATTTTTGCTATACGGAGTAAGTGGATAACCCCATAATAATGGGGATTTCAGAATCAAAAACAACTTTGGTTAAATATTTGTATAGGTAAAATACAAGACAACTATGACGACTTAGTAGGAATTTATAGTTCAGCAACAAAAACTGCTAAAGCTGGTGATTATGTATTTGTAAAACATTTATGAAAAAAAATCATTAAGTAGGTCTAATGTTGGAAATTGATGATACGAATTAAAAAATACTATTGAATTTGCAAGAACAAATAGAAATAGTGACGCTTTTTATTGGCATAGTTCAGATGATGTTGGAATAGTTACTGAGGATGAAGCGATAATGGTTCTTTCTTAGACAACTTTACATAGACGCAGTCATTTATTGTTTCCAATTTCTTTTCCAACTTATAGTTTTGGCAAAATTACTCAAATTGATTTTAATCAGCTGTATTACGTTCATTGAACACACTTTTATATTTAAGTATAAAATATATCCCTATAGACTCTAATAGGCTTTCAATAAATTTGGCAGATAAAAATTGTTTTGTTTTAAAATTTTCCGTGATAAAGATTTAAAAGACAGTAAATATCTCACAAATGGATGTATTTGCATGAAAAAAAATCGCACTAAAAATTTACATTCTCTATCATGTAAGATCACTTTACCACTTTTTTAGATATGCTTCACTTAAATTTAAATAAAAGGGGGTGAACCACTTACCTCTTACTATAAATTAATTGGGACACCCATCCGATTTTTTTTTAAATACAATCGTTGAGAATATTTAAAGCATTATTTTAGAAAATAATGATGAACTTTTATTTATTAATAATGTCCGAGATAAAGTAAGACAATATGTTTAATTTTTTTTGTTTCAAAACATTTGTATAAGGTTTCAAAAACGAACTATTCTCAAAAGGGGTCCCACTTACCCCAAACAGCTTTAGAAAATTTATCTCATGCACGTGTTTCAGACGCATTTTAAATGTAACGTTTAAAATTTATCGATATTGTAATTGAGATCTTTAGTATCAAAACTAGCGTTGTTTATAAGTTTTCGATTTGAAAGGAATCCTTCTCAATAGGATCGAAAACTGCTGCCAAAAATCCGTTTTACTTCCACACTAGTTCAATCCATACTATTACTATATTGTCAATGCAAAACTGCACGTATAACACTAACAGACTGCTATTATAATAAGCAGCCAAATTAAGTTACATTATCGATTGTAGAGGCATACAATCAAGATTACAGATCTCATCAGAATTCAAACGGAATTTGTTTTTTTAAAAAAAATAGGCCGATTAACTGCAAAACCAGCCTGACACAAATTATATTTATCTGTGAATAATATGACAATTATGTTAATTTAAAAAAAAGAAATAAATATTAAATCGTGCACTAAATGTTATTCAAACGGGGAAAAAATATTTTGGAAAAGTTAAGTGGTCTCTCCTGTATTTTTTTTTTTTTTTTGAAATAAAGCTTGTTTTAATAGATACTAAAAGGAAGATTTTTTTAATGTTCCATAGTATATAATTTTAGACAGTTTGCATTTTATTTTTCACAACTAAAAAAGTGTTTAATAATCAACTTAGTAATACCATTCATTTGTGGAACTTAGTAGCTTAGTTTCCTCAAATAATTTATTTAAATTACTTTCAAGTTTTGATTTATTTGTAATCAGGAAACAAATAAAAGATCAATTGAATTAACAAAGTTGAAAGAGTACAAATACAGTTTGCAGAATTTAAGCAACCTTTTCAGATTAAAAGTGTTAGAACAAACTTCCAAATTTAATAACCAAAGAGTGATTTTAATTAATATTTGCGCTAGAAGCTTCCAGAAACACAAAATAAATAATGTTCCTTGTCTTTGTATTTGTGAAATGATAAATTTTAAGAATACAAGCAAGCATTAATGATTGAAAAAGGAATAAGCGTTTGATTTGACCGAAGCCAATGTTTTCAGAAAACATTGTTCTCTCAATTGATTAAGAGGCAAATTAAAAAAAAAAAACGAACGCCTTTGAATTTCATCAATTTCTTCTTATTACGTAAGATTTTGTGAGTAATCTTAACGAGTCAACAATGTTTCAGAAATGGACAAGAAAGAGTTATCGAAAGAATTATAGTTGTCTTTTGACCTGAAACTTTCAAATTAATGTACCCGTTTATGCTTGAATTGAAGGGCTCAGGGCAGAATTGTGACAAGCCACAGGGAGTGTTTTTTCGATCAAAATATTTGTTTCTCATAACTAAAACTGAAAAAAAAAAGAAAAATTAATTTGAATTTTGACATCTTGAATTCAAATTATGTTTTTCGCAGACACGAGTGTGTGTATGTAGGCGTGTGTGTTTGTGTGGGGGGTAGGTGTATGTGTGTATTGGTGTATGTGTGTGTAGGTGTATGTATGTGTGTGTGGGGGTAGGTGTATGTGTGTGTTGGTGTATGTGTGTGTTGGTGTATGTGTGTGTAGGTGTTTGTATGTGTGTGTTTGTATGTGTGTACGTGCGTGTATGTATGCGTGTAAGTGTAGGATATTGAAGCAACCTGGAGACGGCTTTCACTATACAGCAGCATCGTGAGGAGCCGGTCGACCGTGATAGTGCAGAGGGTGGCGGTGGGAAAATAAAATCATAGGACGCCAAAAACAGTTAAGTGAAAGCAATAAGCAATCGTGATTGCTCATAAAAATAAAAAAAAAAACATGACAATGGATTATGTCATTTGGCGACAAAGATATCTGACTTTAGTATTGCAGAATACAGACTGAGTAATACCATTGAAAGAGTCTAAAAACATATATAAGTTGGAAATTAGCCTACTGAAAAACTCACATCATGTGACATATCACATTCTTGCCCCGAGCCCTTCAATGGGGTGGTTTCCTTCGGTCAAAATTGCTACTTTTAGTCATTGAAATGGATAGAATGAGTAAAAAAACAGCATGGACTCAGAAAGTACTTTCCTTTTCCCAAAGGTTTTTTTAAAATTAATTTTTAAAAATGTTCGATTTTTCAAACAAAGCGTGGTCTTGATGACGTCACAAATGATGCTCTTTGGCGCATCTTTCCACGTTATGACAATCAAGCAGCGAATTAAAATTTGCACTCAACGCTTGCTATCAACCATATCGTTGCAAATAAACGTGAGTACAGATGCGAATTAAATATTTTGCACTGTGAATGGCAACACAGAATGGCATTTCATCATTTGTGATGTCATCGACAGAAGCCGTAAACAATAAAAGCGCTCCAATTTAAGTAATTTTATAAAAATATTAAATGTAAAGAAATTTATCAAAAAATGGTCAGATCCTATGTTTTTATATATGTTCTTTCAGAAAAAAATACTTTGATAATTTTGGAACTTGTATACTTTGGTACGCTTCGAAGACAAAATTTATTGTTAAACCTACAGCACATTTGCAGGAACTAGAATGCTTAACAATTATTGCTAAAGTAAAAATGCTCCCCCCCCCCCCACAAAAAAAGGACGAAAGGAGAACTTAAAAAAAGGACACATGTCAGTAAGTGTACAAGCAATTGCATTAAAAAAACATTACAAAATGAAATCTTACTTATTTTTACACATAAAAAAATGCATTTCTGCTGTCAATCTTACTTGTTTGAATTTACACATAAGTAGCATTTTCAGAAGATAACGGAAGTTGTGTATTGATTTCAGGAATTTAAACAATTAATGGGAAACAAACAGCGTATTTTTTTTAATCCAAATAACAATTACAATTCTTAAGAAACATTAATTATTTTAATTATTAAATCACGTGCCATTCAGTAATGATACATTTAAAATTAATTTCAGTGATTTAGACAATTAATGGCAAGCAAACAGCATTTTGTTTTTAAATTTAAATAACATTTACAATTCTTAAGGCGCATTTATTATTTTAACTATCAAATTACGTGTCATTTAGTAATGATGTAATATAAAATGATTTTACCTGTCAAAAAAATTAATTCTTATCTTTCGAAGTTAAAAGAGAGATTTTCTAAGAAAAAATGATATGATTTGAAAAATGAAAAGAAAACAGTAGCTTTTTAAAGTAATCATTTTAATGCGCTTTATAATGTAGAACTACGATGAATTTTAATAAATTGATTGTTATTTTTTTCTGACAGTTAAATTCCTTGCTATAGCAGAGATTGGCTAAACAGTTTTTGCTTGGTACAGTAATTATTTTGTTCCTTTGTTCATTTATGTATTTTAATATTTTGAGACAGTGTTTTTTATTTGCATCAAACCTCAATTTTTGCTGTATCTTATAATATTTTTTTTAAAACGCGAAATGCATATTTTTAAATAATCATTGCAACAATGGACTCAACAAATGTTACATTTTGTAAAACTGTCTTTATTATCAATCAAATAGTCTTACAAACACTTTTAGTTGAAATAACTCTGATATTTTTGCCGATCTTTTATAATAAATAAGTTTTGCATTCTCTCCTGAGATCATGCAAAACCACAGTATTCTCCAGATTTAAACCTAATGGATTATTTTGTTCGGACCATCGTAAAAACAAGAGTATGGGCTAAACCTCATAAAATTTTGCCATCCCTAAAGAAATCCTTATACAAGGCATGGGATAAAATATCATTAATTGAGTTGCGGTCCATAGCAGAAAAAATTGTGACATGTGGCTAAAGGTAGCCACCTTGAAAATTTGTAAATATATTAAATAAAATAATGTATTCATCTTTATTTCGATGCTTGGTCGTAAGAATTTCTTTAACATTAAATTTATGATGTATCGTACGTTTCTTAGTTATTTCTTGTCACCCTGTATTTGAATTGAAAATATAGTTTCTCAAGTTCAAGCATTTGATGTAAAATATTTCACGCATCATAATATAAAAAAATGTTTCATTGATAGAACTATAATTAATAAACTAAAATGCATTTTGTTAAATTTTTAAAAGATTGAATTTTCTGTTCACGAAACAGAAAAGAAAAAGTAAGTTTTTGTATATACCTATTAACTCCGAAATAGTTAGTGTATGTAAAATCTTTATAATAACTCTGATGCAATCCTTTTAAATCTATGTGTTAAGATATACGTAACAGCATTAAAAACTTAAAATAGCACAGTTCAAAAATTATAAAATATAAATTTTCTCTCTTTTAAGGAGAGGGGGAGGGAGAAAAGTAAATGCTTTTTAAGCCCAAAAACTATTGATTTGTACTGTTTTTTTTTTTTTTTTAGTGTTTTTTTTTCTTTTTAGTTTTTAAATTATTAAAATAAAACATTGTTTTGCAGTAATTGCAAAATGAATTTATCCCCTGTTTCGCCGACATAAAATTTCCTCCCTCCATAAATATATCAAAAGGTGTGACTGAAAGTGAGAGCAGGGGGAGGAAATATCATGTCGGTGAAACTGGGGAAGACCGCGCAAAAAGGTGATTTCTGCATCAACTTAAGGATTTGCAATATTTCATTAAACCCTAATGAACATTTTCAGCATATTGAATATTAATGAAATAACTCTAAATTAGACGGTGAAATTTAAATTTAGTACTGGGGAATTGTTTCGTTAATTTTTAATTAAAACCTAAAACGAAATTCCAGCTAAATCATCTTCGTTGAAAGTTTGTTATTAATGGTCTTCATTTACACGCAACGGATTTATGAACAGTTTTAATTAGTTTTGCTGGTCTTTTAAATGAAAATAAAAATATGTCTATCATTACTCAACTATCCATATTCTTCTTCGCGTACATAGTGATTTATTAATTTAAAAGTATTATCATGCAATCGTATTTCATTTAAGCCATTATGCAATTGAAAATAAATTCTTCAACCACTTTCATGCTAAAAAAAACATTATATGAAACATCAAACTAAATCTTTCATAAGCCTACGTTTTTAAAAGGAAAGAAAACTGTTTTTAGGTATGTAGAATTAGTATTTGTTTGTTTCTTTCTGTTAATGAAATGTGATGATGTATTTTTGTAGTGTGTATAATCATTTCAACGGTTTTACTTATAAAATGAGTTTTGCAGACAGTTACAAAAATGGTGACGGCCCCAAATGTTGCTTTTTTTTGTCGTGTGCCAGTTAAGCTGGCAATTTGGGGTGTGCTGCTTTATTTTTCCAACTGTACCGTAATTTGGTAAGGGAGAGAAAGTACATGCAAGCCCTAGCTGGGATTCAAACCCCCCACCTGTCGCAGTCAGACTACTCTAACCGCTAGAGAAGGTGGGTGGCGATGGCACCAAATCTTGTACTTATAAGGAGTGACCGATTTGCAATGGGACTGTCCTAGAGTAAGATGTTAAACAAACTATGTATGCCACCAAGACCTGTAGGGAGGGAAGTAATGAAATAAAACAAAAATTTTAGTTCATTGGGCATCTAAATGCTGATAAATATTTTGTCGTAATCTCTTCAAGGGAATGGAAAACGGAACGTTAGTCCAAGTAACCGTAGCTGCTGGGTTATTTAACGGCAATTTAGACATTTATTTGGGGTCCGTAACGTGACCTTTTTTTTTTGCCATAACTTTTTAACTTATTGTTTGATTAGCATCTTATTTTATTTTGAGCTTTTCCTACCAACACATCAACTCAAATTTAAAAAAAATTCAAATTAAACGGTTAGTTAAAAAGTTATGGCAAAAAAGGTCACTTTACGGACTCTACATAAATGTCAAAAAAAAAAAAAAAAAAAAGTGAAATACCCGTGCTATATCGCAAAAAAGAATAGTTGAGCTAAAAAAAAATTTTAAATAACAGAAAATGGACGTCAATATGATCTACTATTAAGTTTAAGGTCAATTGAGGAAGTAAGAGAATGAAGTGAAAAGTGATAAGCTAATAGATGTCAGTGTATCAGTGGACGATTCAAATTTTTGAGTAAAATATGTTTAAAGCTCTGATTTTAGGTAGGCTTTCAATGATTTTGCATAATACTGCCTAGCAGCACATACCAGGGCTACTAGTAGTATCCCCAAAACAAAGTAACTGGTCTTCTACTATTTATATTGGCTACCTCCAAATTTTTTATTTTGGCACTTACATCTTTTTCCTTCTCACTGTCTCAACTGCTAAATTAAGTAACGAGCGATGTAACTTTTCCAGCGGAGCGGGAAATATGCGTGCAGCAAAACTCTATATAATGTCTTTAGACGTTCAGTAAAAAATGACAGTAAATGAACGAACTGATTGGAGTAATAGGAAGAGAAAAAATTGTTGATTGTTTTTTTTTTTTTTTTTTTGAAGAAAATCGTTCTATGACGTTGCATTAATAAACTCCTTTGTCGTTAAAAGTGTGTTTTTTGTGTATCTCAAAAAATAAGACAAGGACTCAATCAAAAGATAACAGCCACGTGGCTCTTAGTTATAAATTGTTCTATCAAATTCCTTAAAAATGGTTAATAGCATTAATTACTTTTAAAAACGTAGCGAAATGAATTTGGTTCAATGTGAAATGGTTAAGATGACTGGGTTTTTTTTCAAAATGGACAAATCAGAAATTTGAACTGAAAATAACTACATAAAGAAACAACATTGTATTTTATTACATTGAAAGACTTTTTTATTTTTGGCAGTAAAATTGAGTCTTAAAAAAATGGAAATTTTTATCTGTTTTTTTTTGGGGGGGGGGGGGGGGTGCAAACGGAGGAATAAAATGTTTTTCTAATGAAATATTTTCTTTTCGATTATAAAATACATTTTTATCGAAAGAATCAATGAATAGGATGTTGAATGAATAAATGAAAAGATATTGAGATAATAAATTAAGAGTATAAATCAATTAATATAGAAACAAAACTAAATGAGCAAGTAAAAGAATAAATGAATTGGAAAACAAGTGAATGAAGAAATAAAGAAGTGAATTACTGAATGAAGGAATGTAAATGAATTGATTTAAAAATGAAACGTAAATGATTTATATTAAATGACTGAATGAGTAAATAAAACAAACAATTTGCACCATCCACTTTGCACCGTTTGTACTTGATTAACTGTATAATTTATTTAAGATAGAAATAAGCTTAATATTAACTAAATTAATACGGCATTAATTTAGTTAATAATTAATCTTTAAAATGTCAATAACAAGAACTTTATCATTTTAGTAACAGATTTTTTTTTTCTTACAACAAAATATTACAATATAAGTAACATTAAAAAAAAAAAAAATCCTGTATTACCATAAAATCTTTCGCGGCATTTTTTCCTGACTGGAACAGACTATGGTACTATATAGTTAAAATAAAACCAGATTCGTGGAGCTAAAAGCAGAGTAAATACTTTACCATTTCACTTTGCCCCGCTATTTAACTTTGCCCCATGTTCCCCTACTTACTGATTACTTACTGGGTATTTTACCGAAAGATATATAAACGAATAAATACTATGGTCACAGAATATAATACTTTAATATAGCTATGTTAAGAAAATTAAGCACAACTTCCTGCAAGTTGATGTGTAAATTAGTTGTTAAAACACTAAATTTTCAATAAATAGTTTTTAATAATGAAACTTGAAAAAAACCAGCTTTTAACGCATTTGTAAATGCTACCAGTACAATCGCGAGCGGCCTTTTCTAAAACAACTTCATTTAACAGCATACTAGCCAGACAGTTATCTAGAGCAGCTTTTCTTAATTTGTTTTTGAATGAGCAATTTTTTTTTTTTTTTTGGGGGGGGGGGACTCTTGTTTTTTTAAAGTCAAATAGTTTAAATAGGCATGCTTAAAATGCATGCAATGTATCAGACAGCCCGGTTATCACATCCGGAGACTGCAGTACCGTTCTGGTTAGAACATTTCAGTCTGTGAATAACCAAGCCGGAGGCAGTTGTCATACCATTGAATGTGAAAGGCCAAACAAACTAGCAGATAAAATAGATTCATCTCACCAGCGAGTGTCTCCAGCATGGAGCGGTGCAACGAGTCGGGACGGAAATAAGATTAGAGAAGTGAAATGGAGAATGAAAAAGTTCTAATAACAACGAAACAGCAGTTTCTGATGTGATAACCGGGCTGTCTGGTACATTGCATGTGGTACTTTGCCTTAGCCCTGGCTCAGAGGCGGTAACTTATTGTAAGTACTTGAAATGGTTTACTTGCAGCAAAAGTAAAAACTATTTCATTGTATTATCATTCTTTTAAATTTCAAAATGTAAAATTAAAAACTAATGGAAAAAAATTCTCAAAACAACTTTGAAAACATTATTTCATATTAACACAACTTTTTTAAATTAAAAATTTAAGTTTAAGTTGTGAAAAATCATTATTTTAATAGATTTTTAAGTGTTTAAAACTAACGTAAGGTATGAAAAGAACGAGAATTTCGTGGAACCCTTATTCGATTGCCATTGAACCCTAGGGTTCCGTGGAAAACATTTTAAGAAACACTGATCTAGAGAATAGCTTCTTTTATTAACGTAAAATATAAAACATTAAACATACTTTATTTGATTTCCTGAAGGAACATATTAAACTGATTAACCACAAAGCCATAGTCTAAAACAATTTTTACACGAATCAATAAAAATGAAATGAAATGATAATATATCTTAATCAAATACGCTAATTGCCCTACATTAAAGAATAGGAGTGATCAATTGTCTTTAATTGCAACTGTTTTCCTTTTTTTCTTCCGACATTTTGCGTGCAGTGTCTTAATTAACGACAGTCTCTGAAATAAATGGTACTCTAAGATTATGAAGAGAGAAAACTGACTTGTAATGTTTCATCTGTATTATTCAAATTCTTGGCCCAATGGCTAATTTTGATAGAAAATCTCCGCCCATTTTGAGTTACTCTCGCATTTGAAAAACGATTAAAAATCGTCAATTGCCTTTGAAGTCAATTGTTTGGTTAAAACTTATTTTTAGACGCGAAATGTTTGGCCTACGTTTAAATAAACGTTGAACTGGGTTTTATTTTTTAATGCAGTTTATATGGTGTTTTACGTAAATAGTTTTATTTACTTATATTAACTTAAAGATATAGTTATGATACCTTTCAAAACTTTACAGACCTTAGTACTATACTAAGAGGTATTTTTCTTATTTTTGAAGGCACTCTTGCTTTTGGGGGATATTTGTGACATTTAAGAGGGTGCGCCCTTGCCTTTAAAGGGGGTGAGCACCTCTGCTTTAGCCTTAGTGTACAAAATTACTTATTTGGTTTCCTCTGAAAATTAAGCACAAAAAGGACGTCATATTCAAACGTTTCCATTTTTGGAATCCAAACCGAGTTTCTTCAAACGTTTCAAAAATTCATTTCCGCAGATACTGCGCTTTAACATCCACGTCAGAATTAACCCTTTCCCTTTTAAATAATCGTATTGTAATTTAAATTTACTTAAAGTACTAAGTAAATTTTACTTCAATTTTTTAAGTGTTATGTAATTTTGCATCTTACAGTAATTAAAATTTACTTAAATTACTAAGTAAATTTTACTTCAGTGCTTTAAGTGTTAATTGCAACATTATTGATGTAATATATTTGATGTAATTATTTCTTAATATAGTTCCTACAAGTATTAATTATGAATATATCTTTTAGATTCTGCGTGAAGTTAATGTGTGTACTTGAGACAATATAAATTTAAAAAAAAACTCTTAATTCAGAAATTTTAATTAGCAGATTAATGATAAATACAAATACAATACATAGTAAAATAAAAATGAAAGAAGTCTGACGAAAGGATAAATATATGCTACTGACCCTGACAAGTATGACACTGAACAAAATAATGATTAAAAGACAGAAATTTTCGGCACTAGAAACATTTCATGAGTTTAAGTCATGTACAGATCTTGCAACCGTCAAACTCCCACTAAATGCAAAATTGTAAAGGGGTTTAAAATGGATGTGGCAAAGTTTTCAATAGCACAGACTTATACCAAGAATATAGTATCATGTCCGAGTATTGTGGCAACGAATAAGTGATAGTAATTTGATTGAAACATATCTTGTAAAAGTTATTCCAGTATTTTTGAAAAATGAATAAAAAACATGCAATATATTGTGCATTTACGTTATAACCACTTTCAGCTGTAGTGGCAGATTTTGTTCGTACGTCAGGGGATGTTTTAGCGAACGTCGACGATATTAACAGTTTCTAAGAACAAAAATAACTATTTCCCTCCATCCATGATGTAATTTCCGATATCGATAATTTTGAAGCGTAGGTTATTGACATTTTTTATCCGTTGTTTTCTTTTTAGATTTTTTTAACTAAAAATTACAAATTTGTCCTCACAGTGGTCAGACAATACAACTTTATGCATAAATTATAACCTAAAAAATAACAACTGATCCCATAATCCATGACCATTTTACTTCAACATCAAAGGCCGTTCGTTTTATTATCTGTGTATGAGCTCATTTGATTTTTGTACTTATTCATATTAATTCGCTTATATTCTTAAGAAATACTTACAACATATTTCATTAATGAGAATTAATACTTAAATAAGTAGAAAATAGCACTTAAGTAGCACTTAATATATAGAAAAAATATGAAATGTATTATTATCACGAATGAAATGATACGATTTAGGTTTAATTTCATTGTAAAGTTGTCGTTCATCTGGTCCTCTGGATATAGCGTACTACATTTCACTTCATAGGTTTGGTGACGATTCTTTAACTTAACACAAACAAGTAAGGAATTAATGCAACACATCTTTCACACGCCTTGCAGATGACCTAAAATGGAAATCAGTTTGCTTGCATGATGCTGACGATAAAAAAAGAGCGGTGTTTTAATTTTTTTGCCAAGTCTTTAAATTTGTCGACTTTCCTTGAAATTTCAGCAGACTTTAAGACCCCATATCTCGAAAATGAGGAGAAGAGGGCACATAGTTCTTGGATCAAAAAAATGTCTAAATATGCTCTTTCGAATGCAACCATTTTGAACTTTTCTCATGATTTCTAAAGTCGTGTTGTTCCCTGGTCAGTACCAGATAGGATAAGAAAAGGATGAGTAATGGATTAATATCCCCTTTTCTCTTCAAATTGTGCAAAACTTCTTTATTTTTAAAGTTAATCTCATTAAATTCAAATGAAGATGAAACACCAGCTGTACGAGTAGTGGCTGTTCATAACCTTCCATCACTGCCTTGTAAATACAGATTGGCTCATAAAATTCACTCTGGTTGCACAAGATGGTTGCACCGTATTAATGAGAAACAGCAACATAAGTTTTACCCGCTTCAATTTCATATTATTGAAATCCAAACTTATGACTGTCTGTTACTGGACCCTTGTCTGTTACCGGTGCCGTTACCCTACTTCATAATAAAAATTTCAAAGCAACAACATTTTTATTTCCTTTTACAAAAAGGAAGTATTGTATTCGCGAAAACATTTTCACGCAAAAACCGACCTTAATTTCCCTTTTACTCACACCCGAATGAATATTGACTTTTTTCGACTCGACCACACGTGAATAAGTGCCTAAAAACGTATAGACACGCGAAATATCCATAATAACGATTCCCGAGTTAATTACAACGAATTTTCTCGTGACGTCTGTATGTACGTATGTGCGGATGTGCGTATGCGCGGATGTGCGTATGCGCGGATGTACGTATGTGTGTATGTGCGTATGTATGTCGCATAACTCAAGAACGGTAAGGCCTAGAAAGTTGAAATTTGGTCCGTAGACTCCTAGTGGGGTCTAGTTGTGCACCTCCCCTTTTAGTTGCGTTCGGTGTGTTTCTAAAGGGGTCTTTTGCTTCTTTTTTGGGGAGAAATCATTGTAAATTTCGATGTAAATTCAAACGGTGTTATAATTTGGCTGACAGTTGGCGATATATCGCCAGTCTTGTCGCCAACTTGGAGACAAATTTGGTGATTTTTTTTTATTTTTTAAAATGTTTCAATTTGGCACTGTTGGTGATATTTAGAGTTAAAACAATTTAGTTAGACAAGAGAGTTAGTAATCAATTGAATCACATTAAAATTGCCAGTAATGGGGAAATGACATTAAATTGGAGTAAAAGGAAGTCATGTGATGCACACATCAGCTCGTTTTTTCCGCTTTTCTAGGGAAAACTCTATTGAGGGAATATAAATAACTCTTTAACACAAACGTTCAACATTTTAATTTGTAGAAAAGTCCAAGCAATTAAACCAAATATCAACTGATACGAAATAATTCCAGTTTATGAAAGATAATCCTTATACTACTACTATTAGAAAAATATTGGAGAATATTTATCACTGATTAATCCCTTTCGGTTACTACACCTCCAGAAAATATGAACCACGATACTCGGAACAATATTTATAGAATTGCAAAATAAGAGCTTATATATTTTTTATGACACTTTCGAAATTAACATGATAATCCCGGATACCATAGGTACTTCATTAACTCGAATTCATCGTTTTCGAGTCAATACAAATTTTGTCCTTTGCTTGTGTGTCCACAAATTAGCTGTAACTTAGCAAGCAAATACAATTTCACTTTTGTAATGGAAAATTGTAATTGTTGATACACATTCCATTTACGAAAATAATAGTGTTTGATGAAGGTGACAGATACCTTTGATTGGATTGTATTTTTGTGCCCACGATTCGATTAATAAATTTAGGATTTGTTCATTTCATGGAAGACGAAAGTAATATTTAATGTTATAGTTATTGATTTGAATTATCGTAATTCAGAAAACTACAGCACTTTAATAATTTTTAGGAACATTTTTATTCCAAACTAGCGGTACACGCACGGCTTTGACCGTAGTTGAAAATTAAAATGTCATTTGGTTTGACTGTATATTTACAAATAATGGATGATGAATTTCTTGCCAATTTGTTACGTTAATTCGCTCGAACATGTTATTGTAGTTTGCTCGGTAAAATGTTCTTAAAATTGGAATAGAAAAAGAAAAAAAATCGAATTTTTGAAAAATCGCTTCGAGTTGCACACCGTCATGCTACAAACTAATTTTGTAACAAATTTCATGAAAATCAGTCGAACGGTCTAGACGCTACGTGCGTCACTGACATCCAGACATCCAAACAGAGATCCAGACTTTCAGCTTTATTATTAGTAAAGATTTGAAAAAATAAAAGTGAACAACGAAAGATTCGACAGTACAAAGTTATATACACTAATGCAATAACAAGAAAACTAAGAACAAGAACAAAGGAGATAAGGACTTAAACAGGAAATGTTAAAACTGTAAGTAATAATTTTGCATCATCGTAATTTGTGTAAAGAATGATATGATTAAAAATGTCCATATTGTAGCAACTTTTTCAAAATTTTATATAGGACGTAGAATTTTAATGCGCGGTTTAAGAAATACCTAAAACAAAAAGAAAACAGAAACGCAGAGTGCAAATTTCTGTTATCTTAGATCAAATGAAATGCGTTTGATATTAAAAATGGCAGCCGTAAGGAAATCCGGATGCATGTTACTATTGAGAAAATGTAAAGAACATAGTAATGGTTTATCTTTTATTTTGAAGTGTGACAGCATTTTATAGTTTTAGAAGATTTTACTTTTTGAAATATTGCTCATTGAAGCAATGTAATTGATACAGGAATTGTACTATCAGCAGAAAACCTCAGTATTCGCATCACAAAAATTACTCATTCTTTTTAAGATGCTTTAGGTTGATTATACATCAAATATCACTTTCAAAGTTTTGATCCACAAAGCACGTTAAAAGGATTTCTTTTAATAATTCTCAAGTTTAGACATTGCTTTAATGTTTTCAATAAATGCAGTCGTCCCTCGTATAACACTATTAATTCTTTCCGTGTAGTATCGAAATCGTAATTTTTACTACCTTTTACAAAAAAGGAAGTATTGTATTCGCGAAAAAATTTTCACTCAAAAGTCGGCCTTAATTTCCATTTCTCGCACCCCAGAATGAATGTTGAGTTTTTTTTTTTTTTTTTCGACTCGATCACACGTGGATATAAGCCTAGGAACGTACAGACACCCGAAATATCCATTTTGACAACCCCCGAGTTAATTACAACGAATTTTCTCGTGACGTCCGTATGTACGTATGTATGTGCGTATGTGCGTATGTGTGTATGTATCTCGCATAACTCAAAAACGGTATGTCCCAGAAAGGTGAAATTTGGTACGTAGATTCCTAGTGGGGTCTAGTTGTGCACCTTCCCTTTTGGTTGCATTCGGATGTTCCTAAGGGGATTTTTTGCCCTTTTTTGGGGAAAAATCATTGTTAATTTCGATGTAAACTCAAGTTGTGTTATAATTTGTCGGACACTTGGCGATATATCGCCAGTCTTTTGGTGGCCAAATTTTGTCGCCAACTTTTCGACAAATTTGGCGATTTTTTTTTTTACAATTTGGTTTTAATTTGGCCACTATTGGTGATATTTAGAGAGTAAACAATTGAATCACATTAAAATTGCCAATTATGGGGAAATTACATTAAATTGGAGTAAAAGGAAGTCATGTGATGCACACATCAGCTCGTTTAAAACTAACTTTTGAACTTATTTTTCACACTTATTAATCATGTTCATTACACAGTAAAAATCATAGCAATATGTATTGTGTTGTATCGAAACCGTGTTTCGCGTTATATCGAAACCGTGTTATACGAGACTTAGAAATAACATGAATCAAGGGATCTGTACCATGTTATATCGAAATCAAGTTTCATAAAAACAAAGTAAAAACTTATTAGAGGTAATTATCAAACATTAACAAATTGCATTAAACAGAAATGAAATTCCATCTTTTTTTTAAAAATAACATTCGTATTGTATCGAGACCACGAAGTATTAAATTCAACTTTCGTACCGGTTAATGTCGGAACCGTGTTATAATAATCGCAAATTTGGCACCGTGTAATATCGAAACCGTGTTATACGAAGGATACCTCTAATAAGGACGTACAACATAAAATAACCCTTTCAGGTTGCATAGGTAAAAGTTAAGTGAAGTAACATATACAGAATGATTTTTGTATTTTCAATACATAATTACTTTAGTTCGGAAGTCATACCATATCTTATATAGGTTCTTGCGTTACCTAAAATGTGGATATAGTTGATTAAATATTCAAATTATTCATGTCATTCCGTCCTAAAGCACGTGCTGGATAGATACTATATCCGTATTCTAAATTGAAATGAGGAAAGTTATGTCTCAGAATTGTCCTTGGAAGCAATTAAACATACTACGGTGGAGATTACACCTAAAATATTGATCCCTAACAATTGTTGGCGAGTCAATTGGGATTATTGTATAGCAGAGAAGCTGTTTCGGTGTTATGAGAAATACAGTCAAACTTCGACAACAAAGTTGCAGGGAAAGCAAAAAATAAAAAATAAAAAAAAATCGAGTTATGCAAAATTTGTCGGATTGAAAATGAAAACAAAACTACAGAATAAAATAAAAGAATATGACTGAAATTCATTATATTTATAATGTAAGGAAAATCGGATAAAATAATGAGTCAAGGAGATGAAATATTAACTTGACATTAATAACATGTAATATAATTACTATATAAATTCAAGAGTTTGTACGGGTTGCAAAACAAATTGATTTATATGTTGAAAGATAAGTTTTTACTGAGAAAAAAGTTTATAAAAAAATCTAAACGAGGAGTCGGAAACATTCGAACGAGAGTCTATGAAAACCTTCAATATCTGCTGCTCTTCTATTATTTTGAATAGAAGTTAATTTTACCACTGGTTTAAGTTATTACTTTGTTAACAAACAAAAGAGACGTTTTCGCTATTTTTTGGTTATTTCTGACAAAATATATTCATCAGTTGGGTACTCTGACTTAAATTCCGTCCTAATTTGCAGCAAAATCCATAAAATCTGTGTCTGATTGAAATTCAATCAGCCACAAATGCCATGGATTATTGAACATTTTTTTTTTTTTGTAAGAAAAGTTCGACTCAATTTAAATTTATATCAGAGATTATTAGATTCATTTCATTCACGCGCCTTTTGATACTTTTCTTTTTCTTCATACTATTTGGGGGGGGGGGGAAAGACGACTATGATTTATGTAGTTGCGTGAGCAAAGACGATCTGACGACGGTCATGAAATAAAATCCGGCTTACCGAATATCTCGATTCAACGAAATTCTGTTTATCAAAAATAAATAACGTTAATTCCTCATTCAATTCAACAGGAATAAAGATTCTCTTCGGCTCAAAGAATTTCCACCTTATTGAAATTTCATTGTAGGGCATCGGCACCAGTAACAGACATGCTTAAGACATCGCTCTGAAGTTAACTTTCTGAACCTTTTAATGTATTCAAACTTTAAAAACTATTTTCTCTTATGTAAATGCAGCTTATCTAAAGTTTGGCTGCTTCTGGATCCTTTGAATTAGTTAATTCTATTTTTATTTGCTCAATTTCGTTAAAAAAATTCCTATCCCCAGTGAGAGACACCGACAATTCTGATGATACCCAGCAACAGATATGATGAGAAAAAGATGAATAATGAACATAATTCCTCTTTTATATTCAAAATGCACAAAAAAATCTTTATTTTTAGATCTAAAAATTTAATAAATTCATATGAACATGAAATCGGGCAGACCTCGTGGTGGCTATTCATAACCTTCCACTATTGCCTTGTAAATACCAACTGGTTTGTAAAAATCACTCTGATAACACTAGATAGCACTGTATATTCATGGGTCGCAGCAATATCAGTTTTACCCTCCTAAAATTCTTATTATTTAAATCCACACTTACGACTGCCTGTTACTGGACATTTGGCTGTTACTGGTGCCGTTAACCTAAATGCTGAAAAGAAAAGCTATATTTTCAGCAAATACCAAATAACCAAATTTGATACAGTGAGAACCAAAGGGATGCAAGTGGCAAAATTAAAAGTTTGGAGATAACCAGTACAAATGATAGGTGAGCCTCTATCTTGGAGCACGATATAGTACTAGTAGCCCTGGTAAGTTCCGGTATACAGCTTGATTTAGAAAAAAAATTCAATGAAAGCCTACCTGTGATCTGATCTTTAAACGCGTTTTACTCAAAACTTCAAAATGTCCACTTGTATCCCTTTGCTTCTCACTGCCTCATTTGTGCAATGAAGCAACGAAACTGAAGTAAAATTGATGACAAAAAGGCAATAAAAAAACTTAGAAAGAAATAGAAACTACCATTGCCTTCGTAGAGCAGTACACCAGCGAATACTCCATAAAGATATCTTAATTAACATAATGATTGTTTATATAACAATATCTCATCTCTTTAGTCATTGTTCCAAAATTTTATTCACAAAGGGTTGTGCGTGTTCTGGGCAACATTGATTCGTCCATTGATCATTCCAGCATGAGTTATATTTCATTTGTTCTGTAACAATAAGTCTTTGAGAAAAATTATTTGGTTTCTCATAATTAGTTTTACCAGCAGGATTACATTCATTTTCTCTTTAGCTTCATTGCTTTGTGCGTGATAATTAATGAATAGATTTTTGGACTTAAAGTTAAATTCATTTATCAGTTTTATTTGACTTTACAAACGTGAAACATCAACACGTACTCGTTTATTTAGATAATAAACTAATTCTTCGTGTGTTCTAAGTAGTGCATTAAAAGTTTTTAACGATTATTTTACTCTTACTTTCTACTCTTAGTTATTCATTGTTTATTGAAAGTTTTTACATTTAGCTATGCAGTATTGCTTTAATGCTTTAGATAGCGGTTTATCCCCGGTTTAACCGACATTTCAAATTTCCTTCCCCCTATCAAAAGGCATATCAAAAGGCATGATTGAAACTGAAAAAACAGAGGGGACAAATTTCGTGTCGGAAAAACTGAATGGGGGGGGGGGGGGGGAATCGTACATAGCAGCTTGCAAAAAGTTTCTGTTAATGAAAGCATAACTTTGTTCATTAAAAATAAATAAATGCCTTTGCGCCGAAATAGTAGGAATAATCCAAAGTTTTCAGCACAAATATGCAGATTGCTCCATGCACGTGTTTCGAGGTTTCCAGGAACCCTTTTTTCAATTTATAAATACAAACTTTTGGATGTAACGACGTCCGGTAAAAGATTTTCATGAAGGATGCTTTTGCCGGATGTCTTTACATGCAAAAGCTCGCAACTTTGAATTGAAAAAATGGACTTTTAACTTTCCTGTCGTTGAAGTTCTGTATTGTCATTAACTTATTAGTAGACCAGTTTGATTAACTAACTTACTTGCTTTTATTGAAATGTTTCGAAATTAGAGAGGTAAAGGATTAAACGAAACCGTTTAACAATTTACAAAACGACAATGAACTACAACAGTTGGCCTCAAAATTGAAATATGATTAAGCTTTCTCCATGGTTCGCTATGTAAGTTAGACACGGATTTTAAGGAGTGTTCTAAAATCTTCTTTCTTTTTTTGCTGTAAGTTGTAGGGGAATGTGGGGCGAAGTGAAGTAGTTAAGATGACGAAGCTTTTTCAAACTCAACAAATTGAAAGTTTGTTTTGAAAATTACAGTACATGAAAAAATGAATATTGAATATTATAATAAATTTTTGGTAGTAAATTAGTGCTTTCAAAAAAAAAAAAAAAACTGGTCCTCAAAACTATAAGAAACCAACTGAAATTTTCAGCGAAATCGGCCGGGTAGTTCTCAAGTTTTGTGCGTTCAAACAAACTGACGCTTTTTGGAGACTTCATTTTATATGATGTTGAGATGAATGTTTATCTTTAACTTGTGTAAAATCTCACTCATGATAAAAAATATAGCGTACACAAAAAATATAGCTTTTATCCTCTCAACAACTAGAAAATATAAACATTAGACTCAATTCCTATGCATGTGTTCCAGATGCTTAAATCATAAATATGGATGTAATTACACTCTAGTGTCTAGTAATTACGCAAAATATTCTCTAAAGTGCCTGCTTGATGGTTAAAATTCAAAATTCCCCAGATATCATGATGAACGCGCTGTGTCTTTAATAGCGGTTAAAGCTCCTTAGGGACAGTGAAGATGTATCTTCGAATCCGCGTTTTGTATGATATCTCAGAATTCTTCCAATCAACTGGATGGGTATTCTTGTCTCTCAGGAACGAAAGCAATTTTGAACTGCGTTCCGTAAAGTATTAGATTACTTACTTGACGAGTGGTTAAATTGCTATTAAAACGGAAATTGAAGCTTTTTATTTAAAGCACTATAAAGTCACCCGTCAAGATGTGACGGGTGAAAATTGCTTCTACTTTTGAACGAAGTCACTGCCTGTTTGGTGATTATTTTTATACACAGTTGAAACCCTAAACGCCAGTAGATTGCGTTCATTGTTGACCACTTTTTCGTTTCTTCATTCTCCTGAAATGACACAGTCTTACCAGTAAAACAGTCAAGTTACCGGATCCAATTAAGCCTTGTCACAATAAAGCTTTTTCCTGCACGTTAAACATTGCCGAAACATATTATCAAATTATCATTTCGTGGCACGAGTTTCATCGTTGATGACGTCAGGAGGGTTATTCGATCATTGACTATTATATATATAAGGACTTTTTTGGAGAGGTTAGATGATTCATCTGCATTGATTAATACTGACGCCAATTCTCATCATTATATTCATCTACTTTGAATGCATATAAAAAAATAGACTAAAAGTTACGGATTGAATAGAATGAAATTTAGCAGTTTTTGCACACACTTTCAAACATCTGCTACATTACATTTTTAAGCACAGTACAACCTCGTTTATCCGGACTAACAGGGATCAAATACAATCCGAAAAAAAGAAAATCCGGATAATCCAGCTAATAATAAGGAAGATTCTTTCATAAATAAGCAGACATCTTCTGTTAGATCAAAAAAACAATGCTTTATAACAAAACTACATAGAACCGCTTCTCGGAAATACCTTAGTTCAGCTGCAGTGGTGTCGGACAAATGCTCGAAGTACACCATATTGTTTGTAAAATTAGTACCACACTTTATTATATGTTCTATGCAGGAGATGTATGTTTAATTTAAAAAAGCCGAATATTAGGCGTATTTAGAGTTTCGTTCTCGTAATCATATTTTTAAATTGTTATTTAAGCAAATAGTCTTAATTTATCTCTACAAATTGGATCCGGATAAACGGAGGCCGGAAAAGCGACGGATAAACAAGGCTATACTGTACAGTTATTATACGAGGCATTCATACATTGGGTTATTCCTATATTACACAGTACGTTTCAGAATTATTTATAATGTAAAATGGAGTACATCATTAAAAAGATTACTAAATTGCTCTACAGGGTGTGACGCAATTGAAACTATTACTCGTCGTCTTTACTGCTATACTTAAGAGGTAATGTAAGGATTTACACAAAACTTGTAATGAGTGGATCTTACTGGGAGAATGCTACTTAGAATTGACCAAATTCTCTGCAGAAGGGTAGTGTAGTATAACATCTCATTAGTTAAGTTTGATTACTATGTATCTCAAGATAAATAACAATACTAATGTGATGAGATTATTTCTTTTTAGCCATTTGGCAGGTTTTCCCATGTTTACTCTGTCCTCGAATTATCCCATACCTAAATTTCATTTTGACATTTTCCTATTCTGTGGAATTTTAATCGACTCGAAATCGCAACTTTTTCCCAAAACAAAAGCAGGCAAATAGTGAAATTAATAAATTATTGAAAGTTTTGAAATTTTTTTAATGTTTTGAAACGCATTATCATCAGTGAACATAGAACAGAAAAAAAAATAATAATTTCCACATTTTGGATTCAAATTATAATTTTCACAGCGGTGTTGTCCGTGTCCTACACTGATACACACACACATGCTCCTTCACACACACACAAGCCTACACACACACACTAGCCTACACACACGTAACCACCCAGGAGGAGGAGCAGGAGCTGTTTCTAGAACAGTAACCCAATGACTAGGGTACTGTCGCAACCCGCGAATGCGAAAAACATAATTTGAATTTAAAATGTCAAAATTCAAATTATTGTTTTCTCTCCCTTCTTCTTGGCCGTAAACTTTAGTTACAGCCTAAAAAATAAAAAAAATGAAAAAAATAAAAAAACAGGACTACAAAGATATCGTCTGCCGACTGAAATAGTCTAACAGCAATTCTTAATAACTAAAATTTTACGCATTTCCTTTTCTTTTAACTCTTTGGCAGCATATTGCGACTTACAGCTAACATGAAACAAGAACACACTTAACGTGTGATTTTCTGACACCAGAAGGTGGTTAAAATTTGCACAGAAAGCATGCTAAACTGTATAGCCAGTCTTACAGAGGCAAAAAGAAGCGGCACAAAATTCAAGTCTGTAAAAACGCTTAATTTTCATTATGTATATTACAAACGCGTTTTAAACATTTCTCTTAATCCCATCTAATCATTCAAAACCTAGTAAAGCACACTCTATTAACCTCGCAAATCATGATAAAATGTCCTTTTTTTTGTTTGTTATGTTGTTTAAAGAAGTTAGAGTATAATTCTTACTGTTTTACTAATATATGGAAATATAGTTCAGAATAATTTTTGTTTGTATCGGACATAACTGCTCGTGTTGATTTGACGAACCCTGACATATAACTAAAAATTGTATCTAATATGATTTTAACTATATCTGAGGGGCTGTAACAATTATTTCAGAGATAGTGCTTTCTTCATATTTTTTTCTACTACAGAAACATTCCATCTGTGTGTTATATCGTAACATCCGTTGAGAAAAATGCCCAATGATTACATTCATGCTGCTGAAATAGTCTCAGGCGTGTTTAATATTTTGTTAGCTAGTTATGGTTTCTTGGCGTAGATAACAAAATACCTTTAATTAGTTTTAAATACTTTAATATGTGCAAAAATTAGAATTAAAAGTTAAACAAAAAGCGATCGTTTGTTTGCAAGAACAATTGTTTGCAGCAATAAGCCATCTCAGGGCAAAACAGGCTTTAATTGTGCACCACTTTCTTCATAGCTTCCAAAGAAGTAGTTAGGTGTTGGTCTTTTACGTCCAAAGGCTCAAGTTTGAACCTTTCTCCGGTCGGTGTATTTTCAAAACGCAGATCATCGACAGGGTCTGTACCGTTTGATCGCAAAATATGTAAAAGATCCCTCGAGTATTCCCTTGGCATTCCATACTCTTCGTAACTTATAATGCATTTTGCCTTATAAAAAGTCAGGGACCTACATCAGGTCAGGAAACTGGGAAACAAAATTCTCGTGGTAATAGCATTCGAAGATAGTTGTGCGAACGAATTGTTGCAATTTTTACGAGGAATGCACTAAGTCTGAGAATGGTTAATAGCAAATACGCAGTCCCATAAAAAATTTCTTTACAACTGCAGCTCAGCATCAGCTTTACAGTTTGGCGTCGACGGAGTTTAGTTTTTTCTTTAAGCTAAGCAGTTACGTCGACATTGCAAGCACCCACAGAACTAAACAGAAATTTAATGAGGTGTAGCATTTATTCTTTTAAAAATGATTTTTCACACAATTATTTGCCAGGGTCTAAAAATATGACGTACAACAATATTTTTAAAGCAACAGTTGAAAGTTTGCCCGAATGATTTGAAATAAAAAACATTTATTTTCATCACGTTAAAAAAGTACTAAATGTATTCGAACCAAATGCTTTTGTTTACATAAATACCCAACCAAGAGGAAACCCGAGGCGATTCGATGTTTGAAGGCAAAAAATAATCAATACTGAAAACCCTTAAACTCTACCTCTTATACGAGGTTTTGTTAGACTTTTTGGATTCGATATAACACAAAAAGGGGGGGGGGACGGAAAAAAATCCAAGCACTTCTGGATGTTGATTTTTTTTTTTTTCACAAATTATGAAAAAAATAAAAAAGGATGGGAGACTAAATGAGAATTAATGACCAAAAAAATTAAAAAATATATACAAAAAATATGTAACAAAATAAAGTTGAAATATTTCAATTTATAATTTTTCAAGGCATTACAAGAAACAAAATCACCCAACACTATTTATAGCTTTTCACCTATATAAATACTAGCAATACTATTTTATTTATTTATTTAATTATTTAATTTTTTTTTGAACACAGTCTAAACTTTTTTCTACATGGCTATTGAAATACAAATGGTCTTAAAAAATGTAGCCGCCCATAATCCCACTATGCTTACTTTAGTTAATTTGGGAAATTTCAATTATTGTGGGTTCTTGGTGCGATTTAAAATGTTCCCAAATTTGTGGTAATCGTTTTGGGATACCTTGGATATTGCTCCCCTCTCTACTTTGTAAAACTGTATGTTACTAATTTTCGTCAAAGAGATATTGTCGCCAATTACTGAGATATTTTTGGTGACCATAAAATGATACTAAACATTTTCTTCCAAAATAAGTAGTAATACTTGGCCAGTGTTTGAAATTGCGCGCAAAGACACACTGATGGAAGTGTTTGTGCTGTTTATAGATTTGCCTAATTTAGTTAGAGGAGTATTTTACATATTATTAAAAGTTCTAAAGATTATTTTAATTGCAATATTTTGATTATATGGTGAAATGAAAGGCGAGACGTATCTCGAATTTATTACGTAGTCTTTGGCTGCAAAAGCATGCCTAGTTGAAAAGATTGCCTTACGTTATAATCGAATCATTATGATTAGTTATTACTATGTTATAATTTCTATGAAATTAGTAGATATATTTAGTAACATATTTACAGTTGTATCTTTGATGCATAAAGTCGTTTGTAAGTAATAAACTTACAGAAATTTTGAAAAGACTCTTTCTCTCAGAATAAGAAAAAATACGCTTTTCTGCCTATATGTTAAAGCCCAATTGGTCAAAATCTCTTATGTGATTAAGAAAAAGGGATGTCATATTTGAAATCAGCGCATTCAATAGAATAAACGAAACTCATTATCGTAAAATCGCTTTCATGACCCAAATTTTGCAGGCCTGTGTAATTTTAGACAATAAACACTTTCTATTATCTAACTGTTGCCAAAATTAACTGTCTTTTTACTTAGCGCCATTATCGATTATTGGCATAGATGAGGACAAAAATCCTAAGAAAGCAATACATTTTTATGCTTGCTCCAGAGAAGCTTTGATTCAAAACTTTCATTATAATTACTTATAACATTGCTGTTTTTAGGCAACAAAATTTTGTAACAATGAGTTTTATATTTAATCATTTAATGGGGAAATTACATTCAATTTACTCTTTTCCATCATAACCTTTTTAAACTTAGTTTTTTTTAAGGAATAAGGTATTCTATCAGACACCGAAAAAAATACTCTAAATTTTGGTACTAAATTTTTAAAAATTTAAATATGTTTTCACGGCAAAAATTGGAAAAAAAAACCTTTAAGGGATTTTAAATTAATATCTTCGTTAATTAATGCCATCCGAAGATGCAACCTAGATAAGAAGACTCTCGATCAACTCTCCTTTCAACCATTTTTTTTTTTTTTTTTTTTTTCAAAATCGTTCTATTTGTTTAGGCGCAAGAGTGCCACAGACAGATACACACACACACACACACAGAGAGAGAGAAAGACGTCAAACTTATAAACACCTTCCTTTGTTTGTCGAGGGTTAAAAACAGAATATACAGTGCGTATGAAAGTGCCCTATACAAATCCACAGTTAACGTCGGATCTCCGCCAAATTTGGCAGGGAGTTACTTCGGCACCCGAGAAGGAACGTAGGGGGAGGGGATGCCAAATGCCACAAAAGAACCGAACCGGTCGAATTTTCATTATTAAACCGGAAAATGGCATTAAACTAAAGTCTACTGGACCAGAATTTTAAATCAGAAAATTATCGTTTGCGCGATCTCATTTTAAATTAGCGTTCAGAAGGTCGCACTTTTTTTCTCGACTGTGACTAAATAAAATTTTGTTTTCGTTTTGAGGTACAAATTTCTCCTTTTGATTATTATTTGGCGATTTATCTTCTCTTTTTTTTCTTGTAGGATTTTAGTTGTATTTAAGCAGGGTTGCGTTTAATTTTTTTTTGAGAATTTTTGATTTGCTGCTTTCTTTCTTCGAGAATGATTGCTTTGACTGGAAATTTTAAAGGATTTTTTTTCTCCAATTGAAGCTTAATTGTTGCACACTCGTCACTTGACATAACTTTTATTTTCGAGGTAGACCGTGTAAAGCCAGGCAATGCAGCTAGTTATTTAATAAATACAAACAGTTTCGTAAATACCGATATTCGTTTATTTAACAAAAATGTTGGTTATTACCTTTGATATTTATCTGATAGTTCAGAGTAGATCACGGTTACAGAGCGTGATTTTGTTTTTAAAAAAATAGTTTTATGAATTTGACAGGCGGTCGAAAGGTATGTTGTCTATAGTCAATTTGATAACATAAATTGATGTATTTTGCTATGCGTCAAGGAAAGTTTACACCTGCAATAATCCGCAACGTTATTCCAATTTTTTTTTTAAGAAAAATACACTTGAAAAATTTACAATACAAGCGAAAGAATTAACGCCAAAGGTGAGGCGGAAATCGAACCTAAATCCTCCGATTTAGAAGACGAAGCTTTTACCATCGAGCCACGTAGGACTCGCCTGCAGTCTACACCATGACCCATACGATTAACTAACAGCTTAGGATCGAACAGTTAAAAAAAAAAACATTTTGTAATTTCCACGGCGTAAAAATTTCGCTATGCTGCAACAGTATTATTTAACATAAATTATTTGATTTAAATACCCAGCTAACAGAAAACATGAGGCGTTACGATGAACAAGACAAAACAATAATCAATACTCAAAGGCTTAAAAAGCATTTAGAGGAAAGTAACTACTTGCAAAAGTTTCTTCGTCTGGTTGCGATCATTTAATGGAATAGCCACTTCGGAGACAACAGAAGATATATCTTCAGATCCCAAGCGTAAAACATTTCACTGCTTTCTAATCTATTCGGTAAGCATTTGGATGTCTCTAAAGGCTTGAAAGATGTTCGGTTGGAAGGGTAGTGTATTGTGTGCTGAAGATATTAGTTGATTAATTTGAAGCAAGTCATTAGCCGCCGACCTTAGAAGCTGGCAGTGTGAATTGCCTTTGCGATTTAAATGACTGCGAAAGTAATATCGTTGATGCAATAAATTTGGAAAAAATAATTATTAAATAGAAACAAAAAACCCCACTGCGTAAAAACCAAAAAAAAAAAAAATACAGCAGTAGTTTGGAATGTTCTTAAGCACTACTGAATAACTACACCATTGAAATAGTTTTATAATCTCTCTCTCGATACAACACATAAGGTTAATCATAAATTCAAAAGCAGAATAAAAGGAGTACCAGTCGGGACCATTTTAAATTTTATGGGCTCTTTGATTGGTCAAAAAAGAAAGGGGCCCGATTGTTGATCCTTCCATTCTGCTTTAGAATTTAAGATTTGTCTTATGCGTGTATCGATTATAAAACTATTTCGATGGTGTGGTTATTCAGTAATAATTAATAGTATTTTAAACAACTGGGCATATATTTTTTTCTTTTCAGTTTTTTTTTTTTTTTTTTCGTTTTCACGCAGTGGGGTTTTTTGTTTTTATTCAATAATTAATTTTTACTTTACACTTTTTAGTAAATTTTCATTAGCTTAGTTATTATGATAATAAGACGGTAAATTCGCAATATTGTCATTTCATTGAGAGATTTCATATCGTGAGGACTATTAAGTAACTTGTGGTGGCCTAAACTACTGATTATTAGTCCTTCTACGAACCTAACTGGGCTTAAAGCTACATATGCTTGAACTTTAGAAAAAATGCTCGAACATAAGTCAACTACAGCTATATAAACAGCCAGTATAGCTCACGATGACACGAACTCGGAAAAGCCGTCAGTCAAATATTCCTCGCAAAACTAAAAAAGCCCGTCAATAAAGTACGGATTGCAAAATTTTTCTCCAGAATCACGACAAAAACAAATGCAACTTGTTAGAGATGAAAATGGAATTTGTAAACTTAGTAAACAAAAAGTGCAGATCGTGAAAACGCTACCTACATTCTTCGAACGCTATGTCGCACGCAGGTAGCATGCGACACGACCCCGAACTGACAATATGGCGACTTGTTGATCATATGGTGAAGTTTGATTATTGTGATTAATGACGCTCTCAACTTAAGACAAATTGATTGACTTAAGAATTATCAAATTTGACCAAGGCGTCTAGCCTGTGAACGCCACATAGGGACAAACATATATACATAGACTCATAAACGCATTACCTTCCTTTGCGTCGTTCACACGCGGTCGGATAAAAAAAATGTCAAATAACAGCAAACTGGGTTGTAAAAAATTAACCCTAAATAAAAATTACACCAAAAGTTATATATTTAAAGACTTAAAAAACGACCAAATATGTAATATGTACTGTGGTGCCAGTGCAAAGCTGTTAGAAGGAAACACAGTAAAAAAGTATTAAGGAAAACAAAAGTTAACAATAAATAAAAAAACTGATAATAATACCAAAAGCACAATATTTGAAAAAAAAGAAAGAAATACATCTAATACAAAAAATGTCCGCAAAGCAAGAACTGGCTCGTCATCAGGTTGAAGACCAGACCTTAGTTTACTAGGATGTGTTCTGAATGGTCCTCAAAACATTCAACCTTTCCCGAGAACCTTAAAACACGACAGAAATAGAACAAAACACTAACCTGTAAAAAACAGCAGCATAGCAAGACAATAAACCAATTGTGAATTCCGACTAGTAAAGTGGTACACAATAGCTAAGGTTACTGGAGATGCAAAATGCCAGTTATAAAATTAGGAGAAAGAACGTATTAAAATGATAAGAAGTCTTTTTGTTTATAAATTTTTAGAACTCCTGTAGTTCAAAATATCTTTTAAAAAAAGCTGAATGTGGAAATGTGAAAATTTTATTTATTCAAGACTGTTTTCAGAAAATGTTCTCTAGTTATCACTTAGGGACTATAGAAAAAATGAACTAAGTTCCGAGAAACATTTTTCGAGAAGAAAACGTTTTCCAAAATACGAAGTATGAGATTGTAGTTGCTTGGAATTGTATGAAATATTCGAGTAAAATAAGCTAGTTTTTTTTAAACTAATTTTATGACCACTCTGCATTTTTACCTCGAAGTTCTAACCATTTTGAGTGTCGTGAAAATGATTAGAAGTACAAGAATTAAAAATGTAATTTTTTTGAACAATTAAAAAGGTTAATAAGGCGATACGGAGACAAAGTTTTTCAGAAAATAATAAAAGAACTTTCTTTGGTACACGTAAGTTACAATTCCTTTCAGTATATCAGCTAAAAACGGTATATTCTAAATTACGTATTTTAAAATGATCAATTTCGAGGTTTTAATCCTTTTTGTAAATAGTGTACAGTAAATAAAGTATGACCGTGAAGAGTTGAGCTTCCGCCCCGCCTTGTTTAAGAATTGTTCACTTTCGTGGAGAAGAGAAACGTAAAGAATTGCTGAAGATAGTAATTCGAAATTTCGTTATCAATTCTTTCAACTTGGAATTTAAGAAATTAGCAAAACAGGTAAAACATTTCAATTTTATGCAGCCAAGGCAGACGTCTCATTGAATAGGTAACATCCTATGTAAGGATGGGTCTTGGTTTTACCCTTTTCAGCAGCCATTGGTTACTGACAGCAACGCCTCTAATTAATTCAATTGAAAATTACCGAGAACATGGTTGCCACAAAGATTGCAAAGCTTGTCATTTTTATTTTCTCGCTAACTCAATTTAGTTATTGCTGCATTTTAAACGTTTCAGGTCAAAATACTAGGAGTAGGGGGAAATATACTAGGATTAAGGGAAAAGGGGGCAGATGTCAACCTTTTTTTTTTTCGTTTATTAATTTCTCAAAAAATATTATCAATTTCTTAGAGCAAAAGTGTCCCCGTAATTGAATAGTCTTTTCTTTGTACCCTCGATTTTTTTCAGATTTTTTAAAAATATATTTCTTTACTAATGGAATTTTTAAAAAAACGTCTCGTCTTCAATTGATCACATGTGCCCCAATAGAAGCACATGCGATCAAACCTGGGGCACATATGAACACGATTAAATAATGCAAGACAAGCATCATACTTCAACGAAAAAATCTTTAATATGAAACATACACGTATATACCAATTTCACTAAGTGACGGTAACATATACTGTCTGAGTTTAAATTGATCAGCAATTATCAATAAGAACATATTTTTTTCCGAATTAAGTAACTCTGCTGACTTCCGAGTTTCAAAGATCTGTAGCATGTTCTAATCACTGGATTGACAAGAAAAACTTATGAGAGAACTAAAAAATACAAAATTATTTCATTATGTAAAGTTTATTCTTGTTATATGTTGTATTTAAGCTTCATACAGAATATGAAAATGAATTTTAAAACTAGTTTGCACTTCAGTTTTTTGTTAAAGAAAAATATTTTGTCTTTTCTTTCCTGTAAATGTTATATTCAACTAAATTGCTGGCCAAATATTTAGTAAAAAAAAATTAATAAAAAATAAAAAACTAAAATGTGAAAAAAAATTAATAAGAATGTAATAATAATTAACAATAAATTTGCGAACAGATTGTAGCAAAACAATAATTATAAATCTTTACACCTTTTCTAGCGCTTATAATAACCTTACACTATTATTTATACTACGGAGAGAATATGGGAACTGTTCCCATTTGCCCCTACATGTTGTGTTCACAAGTGCCCCGTCACCCACTTTAGCATTAATTTTCAAAAAAAAAAAAAATTATTAATTGAACTAAAAAAATTAAGCATAGTCATAACTTTACTTGAATGTTCATATAATGGTTTGCAATTGTTAAGCTTAGCTCATTAATTAGTTTAAAATATGTTTTCACGTGAAGAAGACAGCGATAAAATTACATCAGCATCTGCTAACCCAAAGAAGTTGTCACCACCAGAAACATAATTTGGTTCGTTGCTCCAAAAGTTTGGTCAAGAAGTAGGACTGGTACTGCTATTACTTGATAATTTTTCAAGATTTTTTGCTTGATGTTATCCTAATAAAACATACCATGTTCTCATGTATCCCCCTTTTCCCTACATTTTTTTCATTTCACCAAACTGTTGCTGAATTTGAAAATATGGCACCCGTCTTTTCTTCCTTCTCTACCTATTAGAATGGACTAGTTTTATCAAATGATTGACAAGGGTGTCTTTTGTTCGCAGTTGGACAATACTTTCCACGGAGTTCGGTCTAACTACATTGCTAGTCCAAATGTATTGCATTAGAAATAACTTTTCTAAAAATAATAAACGATCTGCGGAAATATCTATTTTTGGACGCACTTATGGCAAAAATAGTTTTCTACCGAAAAGGATGAATGCAGTATTTCAAATACTTTCAGAGAACTTAATATATTTTCAAAATTCAATATGACCAAGTTATTTTATAACGTCTCATTCTTGTACAAAAGACGACAAACATTTCACGGAAAGCTAGTTTTGCAAACCAATTTTTCTTTAGAAATGTCTTTTTATATACTCTAGGTCTATATTTACTGTTCAAAGCACGTGTATGCAACAATTTTTCAATTTTTGCTTTAAAGTCCCTTTTTAACCCCCGACACATAATGGAAAGGTTTTGACGTGTCTATGTATTTGTGTGTGTGTGTGTGTGTATGTGTGTGTGTGTGTATGTGTGTGTGTGTGTGTGTGTGTGTGTGTGTGTGTGTGTGTGTGTGTGTGTGTGTGTGTGTGTGTGTGTGTGTGTGTGTATCTGTTTGTGGCACTCTACCGCCTAAACAGGTGGACCGATTTTGGAAAAAAAAAATTTTGAAAAGAAAGTTGATCGAAAGTGTTTTTAACTAGGTTCTTTGGATGAAAAATTATTGAATTAATTAACGAATATATTAATTAAAACTCTCTAAAAAGTGTTTCACGATTTTTGCTGTGAAAATGTATTAAAAAATTTAGAAGATTGGTAACAAAATAAAAAGTTTTTCTGCGTCTGATAGAGTGTGTTTGGAACTTCAATGCTTTATGGAATTCGAGTTTTAACGTTTTTTAAAGCACATTTTAAATACGGTTTAACCTTTATTCATGCGATTGGTAACGGAATTTATTGTTGGCCGACAAAGAAAGAAAACGTACTGATTACAAAAATATGTTGCCAGTTTCTATTTGTTAACAAATAAAATACTTACAATTGATTTTTAATCGTATAAGGCTTTTAAAAGGATTTTCAATTTTCCTTCTTGATTCTACATTTGCGACTCAGTCGAGGTTTCCTTTAATTTTTAATTTCAGTTATTTGTATCACCTAAAAATAAGTATCTCACTGCATGCAGTTTTCTAATAGATATCGTTTCTACTCTCTAACTCCCATAGAATAACTTTCTACTGCTTGAAGAATGCGTTTCTGATCCTGCAATGTAATGTGATTTCGAATCGTTAAGGTGTACGCCATCAATCTTCAAGTTTGGCCCACTTTTTTAGATGCATCATGTAAGATAAACCCGCCTGTAGTGGCCAGTGCTTCAGTAATGGCTTTTTCAAGATTTAAAACACATTAGTAATGGCCACAGTAGAGAATATTTTAAACTGTGTGTCTACAGTATTAATTACCTCTATTGAAACTCAATGAGCGTATTATAGCTCAACTCTTCCTTAATCGTCCCATTTTCTAAAAATGCCAGAATTTCAATTTGTTCAATTTTTTTCCATTTTTCCCCAAACCTCAACTTTGGTCCAGTAGTGGTCACTCAAAAATCTGAAAAATTCAATAATGGCCAACTGACATTCTCTCATCCGGTTGGTTGGTTTCTTTATTTTTAACGGCGCAAGAGCCCTTTAGGGCTCTACTGCACCACCTCTCATCCGAATAATTCAAATTACTTACTTTAAAATTCAAATAACTGATGACGAAAATTGATTCAATATGATAGTTAAATTAAGTATCAACAAAAAAAAACTTTATTGTTGTTCATTTCTTTCTTCCCAGTATATACTAAGTAAACTTCAAGTGGCCACTTTAATAAGAAGGAGTATCCATAAAGTTTCAAGACTGGTCTGAGAATACAAAATGTATTTAATTTTTTTGTGCAGCGAACTAGAAAAGTCTTCGAAATATGACATTTGGTTATCGACACACCGTTGCCATCTTGTTTTCCACTGCTCATAGGCTCCCTGGACGTCTTCACACGCAAGGCTGTTAAGAGACCTCGTCTTTTGACTAAAGTACCATGTGGCAATAATGCCGCAATCTCCTTAAACCCGAATCTTGCTCGCAGGATTGTTTTTGAGCAATCACGATTGCTTATTGTTTTCACTTGACCGTCTTTGATGTCCCGTTCCTTTTTCAACTTGGACCAGGGGCCTCTGCAGCACCACCGCTCACCGGCCTCTGCAAGCGCGACTCCTCCCGTCCTGAGCACTGTCCCCCGGAACTCGCTTCAACTGGTCGGTGGCGTCCATGTCCTACACACACGCGCGCCTTCACACACATACACACACGCCTACGAGCGTACACACAGGTCTACGCACACACACACAATTATACACACGTAACTGCCTCGGAGGAGGGGCAGGCTTGGGGGAACGGAGCCGTTTCTAGAAACAATAACTCCCATAAGTAGGGTCCTGTCGCAACTCGTAATTGCGAAACACATAATATGAATTCAAAATTTCAGAATTCATTTTTTTTTTTTTTTTGTTTCCCGAATAAAGAAAGAACTGAAAGGAAAGTGATTTAACACGATTTCAGCGGTCCGTGAGCTGATGAACAATGGTAAAACTCGCACAGCGGTGTGTTGATGTCCAAAAGTCATACAGATAGATTTCGATACAGTATATGTCGCCAGTTTTCCTTCAAAAGATAATTCTATGGAATTAAAAAATCTATATAGAAAAATAAATTTATTACAATATTGTGTAGCAAGTTTTTATAATTGAGTGTCTAGTTTAGTTCACTTTTGTACTGGAATTGTAAAATACATTTGATTTATACGTTTGGGTAGGAAATCGCATGTAAGTTCAATCAATTATTTTTTACTTTTTATTTCCTGTTTATTTTTTTAAGTCGGTTCTTTTTTCATTTGAAAATAATTTATATGATATGAAAATATAACTTCCTGTCTTGAAAAAAAAATAGTCCAAAAGTCACACGTCGCAATGTAAGTCTAAAAGTCAAAATAAGCTTCGTTCTAGAGAATGAAATCAACTTTAAATGAAAAATTAATTTTATTGTGAAGAGACAATTGTTTAAATTCAAAAAAAAAAGTGCCAAAGGAAAGAAATTGCTTAAAGAGTAAATGACATAAAATGTCTGTATTGTTGGATGATGAATTCCAAGTCAACAGATTAAGCAGACATAAAATTTTTCGTAACATAAGAACATTATGATAGCATAAAGACGATTGGTTGATTTACTTTATTAGGTTTAAGGCAGCAAAGACGAAGCTAAAAGAAGGGCGTATGGAGAAAAAAAACTGAATGCTTAAATACGGATAATCAAAAAATTAACGTTACCCTAATTTTTGCTTAGATTCTTAAATAAATGCTTAACATTTCCGAATCATCATTTTCATTTTTGACTATCATCATTTAATTTTATGTCGTTTTTATTTTCTTCCAAATGCTACTCTCTTCCGTGTATTATAAGTTAAAACATGAAAGTTACAGCATTTTTTTTTCGTAGGTGTCGTAGTTTGCCAAAAAAAAAAAAGAAAAGAAAACAAATTCAACTGAAAGTAGTAACAATTCGCAACTCCAAAGCTCGAATACGCTACCTTGCGGTGATTAACAATACAACCGAAAAATGTAAAACATTCCGTTCCACGTGCTTTCTTTGGGGTATATTACAGACTTCAGACAGTTTGTGGTGAAGTGTAACTTCAGAATAATAGAAAGGAAAGGAATTATCGTAACGTGGAACCGTAACATGAGTACAAGTCAATTGGCGAGAAAATTCATCATACATTATTTGTTAATATACAGGCGAACCAAAAGACCTTTTAATTTTACTATTACGGGCAACGTCGTGCGGGTACCATTAGTTAAATATAAAATATTTTAAAGAAAATATGTAATGGTTTTTAACTTAAGCGTGAGCCCTTAAGCAGTTTTATTTTTTCTTATTTGCGCATGTTCAATTATTGTTCCTTTTTACTTTTTCTCGTAATTATCTTTTTTAAATCTCTTTTAACTGTTGCCAGCATAGAAGTGAAATTATTCGTGGCAAGTACTTTTAAAATGTTGTTAGTTTTCATCCGAAAAAACGAGAGAACTTTACTTTCGTTTATACCTGTTCAACCAGTGAAAACTTTGAAACAGGATGTTAAATTTTGTGTAAAATCTTTCTTTTCCAAATTCTTCTCAGAAGCAGACACCGTCCAGAGTCTTTTCAAAATATTTCCAACTTTTCCGTTGCAGGTACACAAAAACACGTCTCAAGAGGGAATATAAAATGTTTCCAAAATCGTATTTCAAAAGAGGACATTGCAATGCTGAAGTACTTCCTACTGGCTTTCCTCTCTGAATTCTTTTCAAAAATTTATTTTTGAAGAAATTTCACCGTGACATGATCCGTAAAGCATAAACTAAGCAAAACGGTTTTTACATGTATATTTCGAAAATTTAAACTTTCAAGTATTTTAGTTTAGTGCAGGAAAATTTATTTTAAACAGCATGGATATTTATACTTTAAGAATTTTATTGAAGTATGATAAATAATATTTTTTGTGAAAAGCAATGCGACATAAGTGAGCCTTTTTTAACTAAACGGAAACATATAAATTATATATCTTCGTCACAAACATTTACAGTGGTGGTAAAAAAATATTGCATCACCCGCGCCGCAAAGGAGGAATGTATCATCCGTGTTGCATTCAACATACAATCAAGCATCCCACATCCCAGATAATTTGGGGGATGTATTTCTGATCAAGAAGTTGGTGGGCTTCACTTTGTGCAAAGGACAGTAAACGCTTAAGTGTATATTGGCATTTTGGCGGAGAAATTGCTTCCTACTATCCGGGATCACTTTACTTCAGTTCCAAACGTCATTTCGCAGGATGATTCTGCTCCGTGCCATAGGACAAAACTGGTAAGTAACAATTTAAAAACCTTTATCCTGCCATTAGACTTAAAGTCACATGGTGTTAAGTTTTTTTTCCTCTAAACTCACACGCAGGTTCAGAAATGGAAAAATGAGCTTGGAGTCAGCAGTTTGCCTTGGCCCGGAAACAGCCCCGATCTACGTAAACAATTATCGGATTTCTGCTGTTAAATGTTTCTTTCATAAGTTTTTCAGATTTTCACATACATTCATCGTTAATCGGTAGACCAAAACTTCTCACATAATCCCATTGTTGTGAAAATGCGAGGGTGATGCAATTTTTTTTACTAGCACTGTATTTCAAACGTTTAGCGTTCTAAACGTTAGCTGTTTATCTGATCCATCATCTTTCCATTGCTAAAAATATGTTCTAAACATAACTATTGCTGCGTAGTAAGTATTAATGCTTCTTCATGAAAATTTGATTTTGTTACTACCAAACTGTAAGATATGTTATGTGTTTCACAACAATATATTTTATTTACATTAAAGTTTTCATGCCATTTGCGACATGACTAAAACTTTCCTCGTCGATTTGCTTTATTGAGATGAAGTTAAACATTACAGTAACCAAAAAAAAAATTAATCATTTGCAGCATTAAAAATTTCTCATTTAAGAAAAAAAACAAAAAAAAACGTATGCTTTTAAAATTAATTTTTAATTTTTGTTTTCTTGGTGTGTAATTTGAATAGTCTGCATTAGGTCCCAAGTTGACAAAAAAAAAAAAAAAAAACATTACCTACTTTTCTGAACGCAGAATTTTCATCAGACGCATTAAAAACTCACTTTAACTTAATTTACGATTGCTTCGAATTCAAGTTGAGAAAATTACTTCCAGTTTAATTGTTCATCAGAATCTTATAACGCAAAATATTTTTTAATGATGGTGAGAGTGAAGAAAAGTGATACACAAGAGAAAAATATCGATTTTTCTCCAAAATGCTTTAGTTTTAGACCTTAATAAAGCTTTCAATGTTTTTCCATTAATAGGCACATTTTTAGTTTAAAACACAGCTTTCAATGTGGCATTAAATGAATCTTTTTTTTACATAGTATTTTCTAATTAAATTCAAATCTTTAAAGACAATTTTGAAAATTAAATGTAACGGCTAAATTTTACGTTTGGCAAACTAAAAATATTGTTAGTATATGATTACACTTATGAGGGAGAGAGAAGCAAAGGGTGCAAAAGATAAAAATTTGGAGATAACCAGTGCAAATGGTAGGAGAGCTTCTCCTCCGATTTGAGGCAAGATGTAGTGCTAGTAGCCGTGATAAGTGATGCTGTACAGCCTAGTTTAGAAGGCAAAATTTAATGGAAGCCTACCTATGAACGCGTTTTACTCAAAATATAACGGTTCACTTACATCCCTTTGCTTTTCTCTACTTTATATGTGGTAATGGCACAAGACTATGAGAACAGAACTGTGAAAAATAAAAAAAAAAGTAAGATAAAAGTTTTATTCTGCCTGTGTGTCTACAACTGGACTATTATTTTAAAAAGAAAAGACGAAAAAAAAACTAATTTCTTATAAAATTCATCTTTGGATTTCTGTTTGCTTGGTTAGTAGTTAGAATAGTCTACATTAAGTCCCAAATGGCCATATGAAAGAAACAACACACAATTTTGTAGAACCAAGATTTTCCTTCCGACATCCAATACAACTCAAAACAAACCTTTACAATTATCGTTTGTCAAAGCACTGTCAAGAAAAAGGATGTTACCGAAGTGAACTAAACTTGCAATCGTTGTGACTGTAAAAGGCGGAACGAGAACAGAAGTGGAATCTCGTTCGCTTTTCCTTTAGTTTTAAACAAAAAAATTGCGCATACTAAAAAAATTGTGTGAGTTTTTTCTTAAAATTGTTATATATTAGGTACATTTTGACTTATTCATAATCAATATAAAATGTTTGTAATATATTAAGTAGTTTCAGATAATATACACACAATATACTACGTATTTATGAGGCATTCAAATTAAAAAAAAAAGAAAATTTTATTACCAAAGAAAACAGTTCATTCCAACATAATATATGCTTTGACAAAGAAAGTATCTTACTTATATCATGAAAAAAAGAAAAAATAACTTTAAGAGAAACAGAAAAATGTAATTACCTCTTCCAGACTGGCAAAATATATTCCATAGCAATAAATGCGGTTGATTACGATATAAATAGTTAACCTTCAAAACAAGAACATAATAACAAGATTCATCTTTCATACATTTAAATAAAAACCTTTGATTTTATGAAATTCTTTAAAAATCACAAATGAAAATCTTTGACTTTATAAAAATCTTTGGAAATGATAAACGAAAATCTTTGGTTTTGCGCAACAGAGCACAATATTACAATGTAATACTTTCTAAAATGCTACAATGTATTATCGCACAAGATTACAATGCTCATTTCTTCAAACCATACTTCAAAATAACTTTAGATTAAACTCTTGATGAAGAATTATTAAGAAGAAAAATCAGAAAAAAACATTTTAAAAGGCAAGACTTTCGTATCCGGTAATTACATAAAGCACTCGGGGACAAAATAACAAAAAACAAACTTATTTACACTTCAGTCAAATTTTCTCATTCATTAACCGGACATTTCCAGTGGAAGTTTCTTCATAAGTGGAAAACATCAGGATGGAATTGGGAACAAGCAAAGAAGGCACACTTGACAATTACACTCATATTATTTTCGCTGCTCCCTTTCTTTTATTGGCTTGATCTTCTTTCTTTAAAATAATGAATTAACGGACTTTATCCTATAGAGTCTGTTAACAGGATAATATTTATTACGTGTATTGGAGCTCACAATGGATGTTTGGTGCACTTTGTTTTGATTTGAATAACTATAATTAAAATGACCAGTGCAAGCAAAAAAGTACTGAGTTCCCTTTGCTCAGCTCCTGAAATCAGAACGCATGAGTAAATAGGTTGCAACAAGAACTGAAACAACAATCAAGAGAATATAAAACAAACCTTGTTGTAATTTTTCATTAATAAGCTAAATTTTATTATAAATTATTATTATTACGTAACGTAAGCACTGATCTAAATGGTCACCAGTCGTTTTGGAGCGAACATTTGACTCTGTAAATATTATTCTCTAACATGTCTGCGCACATTTTAAATGTGGTTTCAAAAACTTACTTTTTTTTTCCCTGAAAGTTTTTTTTTTTTTTTTTTTTGGTTCTAAATAAAGGCGTTGTTAATGTAGGAATGAGTTTCGAACTTAAAAATATGCGCGAAGCAAATTATTATTTATTTTTCATGGGAAATATTCTATTACCATAAACATAACTAAATAGAGTGTGTAGTACAGGGTGTCCTCAAATAGACTGAGTGTTTTCAAAAATTTATAACAAGAAAAGGGTTAATGATAAAAAAAAAAATTCCTGCCGAAAATTCATGTGACGGGCAGTAAATTTATCGCCATGAGTTTCAAATTTTAGTTCAACATTTTTTCAACAGATGGCACTTCAGACAGTGAGCACGTAATTCAAAAAGAAATAATTGAAATTCCCCGATTTTTTCTGCACTTGCCTCATGTGATTGTAGCCGACGGTAGACATTTTGAAAAAAAAAAATGTGTAGTTTTGTTCATTAAAAACATTTTTCGTAAAAGTATGATATAATTTTCTATTTATCTTTGGCATAGAAGCGTACTATCCGCTGCGCCATCTGCTGGAATTTTTGAACTTAAACTTGCACATCTGGGAAGAAAGAAATCACATCATCACACCATATGAATTTTCTGCAGGAACTTTTTTTTTATTATGAATCTCTTATCTATTTTTCAAAACAACAGTCAGTTCAGTTCAGAACACCCTGTAAGAGTAAAACGATATTAACTCCTTTTCTATTAGTATACATGCAGCGATCTAATGCTGGAAACTGTTTCACAGACTATTAACAGAAATCTCGCTAATGGGGTTCTATAGAAACTTCGCTGAATATCACCAAAATTAGCCCTCCTTTTTGGCACGATGAGCGTGTAATATCAACAAGTAACGTTAATTTTAGGGATTGCTATACCGGACCAAAAATTCAATACCGGTATTCGGTATTTTTAAAACGCGATACCAGAATACTGGTATTACCGGTATTTGAAATTTCTCAAAAAATACTTAAAAACAAATTGTTTCGTTGCCACATTTCATAATTTTGAACAAAAATTGTATTGTTTATGAAAAAGCTATTCTGAAGAAATGTAAAATAAAGGATAAAATATCAATAATAATAAAAAATGTAATGCACCTATTGAATTGCTTCTTAGCCTGAACTCATTTTAGTGCTCAATTTTCCTGCAGTTGCTCTTTCTGAATACATGCAGGTCGGTGGTACTATTCACAATGCGTGATACACCTCTTCTAATTGTCTACAAATCCTTCATCTTCAAATAATTCGATCTCTTGCATGTTATTTTTTGGTAAATCCTTTTGTGTGTCTGTATGTTTCTTTGCATTGTGTGTTATTTATAAAAAATTATAGCTAGTTTTAATTTCTTCCCGAGAGCGATACTTTTACAATATTAACATCATTTTCTCTTGAGCAAGAGAGGTTTGTGTTAGCTTTTGATTAGCCCTTTGATTTAAAATTTACGATAAACAGGACTAATTTTGATCTTGTTAGTTTCTCTTTTTCGATTTCGTTTTCTTTTCCAATTTCTTTACAATTATAGTTATGTGAATATCAAAAAATATGTTTCAATATATGTTAAATATGGTTCATTATGCTTTGCTTCTACGAAAATTTTCAAGGCACTATATAATTTCTTAACATTATCTTGCCAAGTCCAAAGCTAAATAGCGAGGCAGTACAACAAACCAACACTGGTGACAACAAATTACATTTGTAATGCTATAGCTGACTAGATAAAGTTTTTTCAACATTTAGTATAGTTGAAACAAATAATGAAAAAATAAATCTTAAAGTATTACTGCAATTGTTCATAGGACAAATGCATTCAAAATAACACATTTGGAATAAACTTTCACCAAAGGAAAAGTGAGTGATCAGGAAAAAATGAAAGCATGGTGTTTACCGGTATTGCAATCCCTGGTTAATTTCATTTGAAACGTCGTCATACGGTGGTCAGTGGAGCTGTCAGAAAAGCATTTTAATCCATATAGCAAAAGCTACTAGTCGTTAATGTTTTATCGATTCTTATTTTACTTTCAAAAATTGGTCCTTCTTTGGTAAGCAATTTTGTTCTTAAAAGAAAAAAAATAGCCTGTGTCCCAAGACTTGGTTTACATGAGAGCTAACAAGATCTCAGCTGTATTTCTTTCCAGCTTTATGTATTTATATATTTATTGGTATATTTTACATATTATCACATAGTATGTATTTACATCATAGTATGCATTTACATATTAAACTCAATTCAGATTATTAACTATGAAAATAACTTCAGAAAACTAAAATGTATCCGAAACACTTTTGCTGGAAAAAAACTCAACTTTACGTGCAGAAAATTTCCTTCGCGATTTGAACATTATGAAATGGATTTAACCATTCGAGAGTTACTGAATAAGTCAATGTTGATTGTTTTGTAGTTCATCTTTATTCCAGTTTTAGTTTGTAAGATATCGAGCTACTAGCATTGAAATTTGCCTAATATTAAGAAAACTTGAAGCAAAACTAATCCATTTCGTAAAAATTACAATACAGATATAAAAACATATATATATATATATATATATATACATATATTTTGTAAGACTTTATTTTGGTATATATTTTTAATTATCGGTATTGTCTAACCATTGAAAGTTAAAGTATTTATATTGAAATGATTTTTTAAGTTAATAGGTCTATTTCTATTTTCATTTTTTTAAAATTTTATAGTAAATCTCCAATAAAATTCAGGCGGCATTTCACTTTTATGCACAATAAAAACTGTAAGCTCGTTTACTGATTTATTTTAATAAACAAAAACGTATCAAATTATAGAGAATAAACGCTGTTATAAGTTTATGGATTAAGCTGATTTCAATACTAAACGCTTCACTTATTTTATCTTCAATGTTATCTGATGTCAACTGAAGTTGTAAAATTAAGATTTAACCTTACGGCTTTATGAAAAACTTGGGTTTTGTACATTTTTGTGCATTCAAAATGCCTTATCATGATTGAACAGTTGACATTGAAAAGAAATTAAGTGACAACAACGAAATTTTAAAGGATAAGGACCGTTGGATAAGAAAGCTATAATATAAACTGCTGAAATCGCATTAACGAAATTTTTTTTAAATAATAATTGAAAGTCTACTGATGTCTCATTAGTATGGTTAAAGCAGTTATTTTTATGATTCCAAAACGAGTTTTTTTTTTCCTTCAGAGAACTAACTCCTTCCCAATGTCACTTTCCAAATGGAACTGGCTGATTAAATAAGGAATTTATACAACTTAAAAATTCAAAACTATATTATGAATTTTGAAAAAATCAAAAGCACATGAACTTATTTATTGATTTATTTATTGTATCCTTCAAAATACTACAATACAAAATATTAACCTTCATTAGTCATAAATCGAAATACTTCGATCAATTTAGTATAGCAAATTAAAATAGAGCTTACTTTTTCCTTTCGTTTGAATTAATGTCAAATATTTTACCAATTTGCTCATAGCTAAAATGGAATAACTATTATTTATTTGCACATCACGTAAAACTAGGAATTTTTCTATTCGTAACGTGTGTCAAATGTTTTATGCCTTAATAAAATCAAATTACTCTTCTGAAACATGACTTAATATTATTTCATTTTATTTCATCGTGAATCTCAACAGCAGTTTTAAGTTTCGACTGTTGTATTTTTCTTTGCTGCTTTTCTGACAAGCATAGAAACAAACTAATTTATTAGGTTACTAGTAAAAGCATGCAAATATATTTTACTCAAAAGATGAACTTGGAAAAAAATCATTTTATTTAGTAATTTAACGGCATAGACACAAAACATTTTTAATGCAAACTAAAACCGCAGTGTAGAATATCTTTATTAACTTAAACTAAAAAAAAGTTTGCTCCCAAGTTTATAAAATTTATAAATTTGTTCAATTCTTTTTGGCATTGATTTCTTATCTAGATTTTATAATATATTGAACAGAGTATGTAAAATGCTGCAAATACATAGTTAAATTTTCACTTTGCATTAAAGTATATTTTATTTAAGGACATGCATAACCCAAGATCGGTATCACTTTCTAAAAAACAAAGTTGTTCTGAAATGTAAGCTATTGATTGATTCATTGATTGTGCGCTAAATGTACATAGAAATGAAAAATGGTCCTCATTTTATTGCAGGATTAAACTTATTGTTAATTAGAACATACAGCTTTGACTTTTATAAATATTTAGTAATTTGAGAATATCATTTAATGTTTAAATAATGTCTTGAGTTTTGATAATGAACCAGCTTCAATCACTAGTTTAGGATAACATTTGCTCCGTTCGAATACAATCGCCGGTTAACTTGGACTGTTGATCATTGGTCGGGCAATGAGTCAGTAGTTAGTGTTCGGTTTGGATGAATTCGGTTGTTCTATTGATTGCAAGTGTGCTATGCCTGGTTACTTGAGCAGACGAACTTGTATAAGCACTGTTTTAGAATGGGGTGGTTTCCTTTAGTCAAAAGTACTACTTTTAGGCATTGAAATGGATAGAATGAGCAAAGAAAATTACATGGACCCAAAAAAATACTTTCATTTTCCCAACAGTTTTTTTTAATTAATTTTTTTTTTTTAAATCCGAATTTTTCGAACAAGGCGTGGTTTTTATGACGTCACAAATGATGCAGTTTGATGCATTTTTCTACTACGTTTCCACATTATGATAATCAAGCAACGAATTAAAATTGCGTTCTACGGTTGCTATCAACCATATCGTTGCCAATACACGTGAGTAAAGATGCGAATTAAATATTTTGTTCTGTGAATGGTAACATTGAATGGCATTTCATCATTTGTGATGTCACACGACAGAAACGTAAACAATAAAAGCGCAACGCTTTAAGTATTTTTTTTTAAAACATTAAACTTAAATAAATTATTTAAAAAATGGTCAGATCCTATATTTTTAAGCATGCTCTTTCAGAAAAAAATACTTTTAAAATTTTGGAAACGACCCCATTCTACAGTTTCCAAGTTGTTGTACTCAAACAAACTTTTCTGCATGTTTATTGTTTTTTATTGTTGTTGCATAGATGTATTATTTGAACACATTTTAAAGTTTTTTTAAGTTAAAAGCTTATTCTGGCAACACATTACTTCTTCTTTTTTTTAATTATTATTTTAAATGTGACAGACGTAAGTCTCAGTTTCCGTTATAGTTTTAAGTTACAAACCTTTTCTTTCGAAGGTGATATTTTGGAAATAGTTAACGACTTTGTATATAATACTAGATAAATCAAGTAGCCATACTATGCATTGAAAGCATGCGACACCGCATCCAAGCCGTGATGGCAGCAAAAGGTGGAGTCAATACATATAAAAAAATCATTTTTTACCTATTTACTAGAAAATCGCCCGTCAAGGTATGCTGAGTGAAAATTGCTTTTACATTTGAACGAAGTCATTGCCTAATTGGTGATGTTTTGATAGTTGAAATTGTAACCCTAACTCCAGTGGATTAACCCTTAACTCCAGTAGGTAGCGTTCATTGTTGACCATTTTTTCATTTCTTTATTCCCTGAAATAAAACACTCTTACCAGTAAAACTGTTAAGTTGCCGGATCAAGTTCAGCCTTGTAACAATAAAGCCTTTCCCACATATTAAACATTACCAAAACATATTATCGAATGATTATGCCGTGGTGCGAGTTTTATTGTTGATGACGTCAGGAGTGTTACTCGATCATTGGCTATTGTAAGTATGAGGATATTTTTCGATGACTGTGTTAATGATGGTTCAAAACTCAAACGTCATTCAACATAGTTGATAAAATTTTAAAGCGATGGAAACGTATTAATGTTTAAAAAATCCAGTTGGGTGTTAAAATTACCTAAGTGGAAAATCCTCGTGTTATTATTGACAATTCCGATAAAACTGGGGACTAATATAGTTATTAGAATTGCAAGTAATCTAAAAAACAGAAAAGAAAAACTCCTAAATAAGTAAAAGATATCGCAGAGTTTAACTCCACTTTCTGCAGTAAAACAATAAGCATATGTAGCATATATAGTAGATCTTGAAAGATTGACCTTAATATATACAGACATATTTGTTCATAATACCAGCAACGAACCAATTGATTTTTTGTTGAAGCTTGTAACGGAGCACCGCAACAAATTAATTAACAATACTTGTTAGCTCTATTAAAATTTTAATACAAGTAAAGATAGTTAAATACTTTACCTGAAGCTCTTATCTCCTTGACTGTCATAGAATGCATGTGATTGATAGAAGCTACACATTTCAAGACAACTTTTCCATTATGCAGAACATCTGGTTTAAGGCGAAATCTAAGTGCTAGACTTGTACTTTCCAATTGGTCCGGATAGACTACAGTCTCTTGGTCAGATAGTTCTGAATGAGCCTTTAAAAAAAGATGCATTACCTATTTTACATATTACGGAAGTTTTAGCAGACACGTATTATTAGTTTAGTAGATCTTAGTAGATCTAGTTTTAAAAATATGTTCACGCAATACATTTGTTTGCGAAACAGATTAAAATGCAATATTTAAATAACATACCATCATTTTTATCTAATTTGTAAACACTATTACCCCTTTGTTTGTCAGTGTATGTAAGAAAATATATGCTCCACGAGGTTAAATTGCGTAACACTTGAAAGGGATCCCATGATTTATAACTAGGCTCTCTAAAATTGCGTAGTGGGGATTTCCACAATTGTTTACTGCGCTGATTCATGACAGCGTCTGAGCTCGTATGACTATAGACAGTCGTCAAGGGGAAAAACTCCTGCCAAGTAAAGGGGGATAGCATCTATGGCATAATTTTTGACCGCTGTTTGGGAAAAAGGGCAAACTGGCTGCCCATTATGTAAACTGTGTCAGTGTGTAAAAAATCAAATTAGTTTGTGTGTGTTGATTATGATATATTCAATTCTCTCGTAAAATCAAGTTGATTTATGTAAAATGTGAAAGTGGGGACGTCCCTCTTCAACAGTTTATGAGTCCAAAAACTCATGCTATGTCACTTTGAAGAAAACTTCGTGTACCTTGTATAGCTTGTCTCTGAAATGTGGAAGTTTTCAACTGTTTATTTATTTTCAGAAAGCTCAGTGACAAGGAGAAGTGCTATTAGCACAAGGTTGAGCCATACCTATCCTTAGCTTAGGTTGAGCCTTAGCATGAGGGTGAGCCTTAGCTTAGTGATGGTGATATTTTTCACTTTTGGTGAACTTTCTGAGAATCAAAAAACGCATTTTAGATCAGGCTTTTTTTGTTACTAGAGTACTTTACATAACATATCATTGTTTTTTTTTAATTAGTAAAATATTACTTTTATTTTTAATTTTTCAATTAGATTTATTTTTTAAGAGGAACTTACCAACTGATTTAGATGCACTAACGGTCTGCTGCTTTTTTTTTATTCTGTACCTTAACTCAAATCAGCAGCGGGTATAAATGCAAAATGACACTTAAAGGGTACAGGGGAAAACCAGTGTCAGTCAAAAAAGAAATGCAAAATTTGAAATTATAGATTAGGAATTCGAACGTGCAGAAAATGGATTCCATAAAAAAAAAGTAATATTTGAAATTTGAGTTTAGAAATTCGGACGCGTGCAGAAAATGGAGTAAGAAGGCATTGTCATTTTCTTCGAATAATTAAATTCACCGTTTACAAATCAGACAGCACTCAGTGTGTCTTCATGTCTTTTCATTATAATTTAAATTTCATTATTTTTTTGTTTGGTTAATGGAAGAAAAACCTGAAAATTAACCATCTCATTCAACCAGTCGTACGGTGCTTTGTTTTAAATACACTCAGTTTCTGTATCTTTAAAAACCAAAATAAACCTTTATAGTGGCAAAAGCATCAAAAGACATTTGCGTTCCATTAGTATATCAAATCATTTTCAAGAAAACTTATTGCACGTCACAGACTGGATATTAAACTGAGTTGTTCTCATCCTTAGCGAAATGTGTTAGCATTATACCCTGGAAGCCTATTTACGCTTAAAATCATCTGTTTCACTTTCGCTGCAATGTAGTATGGATATATGGATTAAAAAAAAATGGTATCCAAACTGATGTTTAAAAAAATGCTTGTTTATGTTCCTTTTGAGTTACGTACGAAGTCTAGTTAAACAGCTCCTTCATAGTGTAGTATATTGAATTTATACCACTGTTGCATTCAGCAATTGTTTAGTTAAAATTTGATTTAAATTAAAAAGTCATTAAAAAGTTTTGAATTGAAAAAAAAAACTTCTACTTTTCATGAAGGAGTTAACACACTCAGTATATTTACTAAACCTTTTCATGTAATGAAGAAAATTTGAATTCGAGACTAAATGTCTTGGCCCATCAACCTCCTATCTGTTGTTGTTGTTTCTTATGCCACTCGGGAACGCGAGCCCGAGTAGCAATGCTACTCGATTTTAAGGCAGAGGGATACGGCTATTTCTATGTGGAAGTTTGATTTGGCTCAGACAACACGATAAATGGCAACGCCATCTATGGACAGTTCAATAATTCAGAACCAGACCAGAATCTGAATAACTTCTGGCCGAGCATCACCAGAGGTATCGTTTCACTTGGAGGACTTTGTGACCACGAGCATAAGTTAAAATTAATGAAGGCGGTGGATTTTCGACCGCATAGGATCGAAACAGTGACCCTCCGGTCACAAGTCTGATGCCTTACCGATAATGCCACCACAGCCCCACCTCCTATCTTCTAGTTAGAAGCCTTAGGATGACCACACTGCATGAGAAGTAGGAAAAGTCTTTCAGGGATGGGCTATCAAGTTGAATGGTAGAGACCGTATCCACTACAGCACATAGGCCACATCGTCAATCTTTCCGTATTTTAAAATTCATGAATGCCGGACTGCGGTTATGACGTCACTATAATTTTCAGGTGAGCCTGATAGAAAAACTGCATTTTCGAACGCTCATTTTTTATTATTATTATTATTATTATTTTTTTTTTTTTTTTTAGAGTGATAGTTTTAGTTCAGCAGGTAACGAGGCTCCAATCACTTTTGGGATGGAAGAGTCACGTGTGGTTTCAGATCAAACAGGGTGTAAAAATTGAAACACGACAGGATTGGCAACAAAAAACACCATGTGATCTCGCTAACTACGTCGAGACGGTGGTGAGAGCAGTTACAACCGGATGGACGGTGATACCATTGCGACCATTCCTTGTTTCCAAACATATCCTAGTTATCTCTAAGTTTTAATATCAGGACGTACACCCTTTTGCTTCTAGATACAAAGATTCTTAATATTGCAATGGTAACGAACTTTAGAAATGTCAAATGCATGACAAAATAGATAGAATTTTAATAGTTCTGTGTTTTTACACCTGAAAAAAAACGTTAATATGATCAAAATGATTGCTTTTTTGACGCTAAAACTTCGTTTTATACCTAACTTCAAGCTGATTTTTCTTGGAGTTTGAACTAAATACTAAGCACAAAATGAAATACTTAATTCAAGAAAACATTATATGTATCATTGATCAAATGATTTGTAATAAAAATGAGAAAGAAAGATACGGAACCTCGCTTTAAAAGTCTTTTTAATTTTATTTATTCAGTCACAGCAAAATGGAGTATTTTGAGTGCTTTTCATTAAAACAGAAAATTTAACTTTTTATAAAACCTTCAGTGTAATCACGCATTCATTTGAAAACGTTCCACTTATTTGATTATAAGTGGTCCTTGAAGAATTATAAATAAATGATTTTTCAGCACGTGAATTACTTGCGTTTTCTGTTCAAAATAATTTATCTAAACTTTTTTTTATCAACTTTAACCATTTCTTTCTTTTTACCAGCACGTTGAGTGGTGCAAAGAAGTTAATAATTGGATTGGATAGAAATTTAAATGTATTCTGATAAAAAAGTAAATAAACTTTAATGTATTTGTGCCACTAAAAAGTGACAGCTGAAGGTAATTAATTTGAGAAAATAACAATAGTAAACATTCTTGTTTAACCCCAATTTCACGTTTTCGGTCGAACTTGGTAGACGTATGAAGTGAGAAAATGTAAACGTCGGTGGCGGAGCAAAAATCTGTGCCCATGAACTAAATGAAGAAATGTAATATTGTTTGTTTGTTTTTTTTTTTAGATTTAATTTCATTTTTAGCACGCTTTATATTAGTTAAGTTTAAGCAAAAAAAAACAATGGGCAACATGAAGTAAATAAAGAAATGGAATCTGTTTTTCTCTCTCTCTTTCTTTTAGATTTAATTTCATTTTTAACACGCTTTATATTAATTAAGTTTAAGCAAAAAAAAAAACCTTCCCCATGAACTAAATGAAGAAATATATTTTTTCAGCCTTTAATTTTCATTTCATTTTTAGCACGCTTTATATAAACTAAGTTTAAGCAGAAAAAAAAACAATGGGCAACATGAAGAAAATGAAGAAATGTAATCTTTTTTCTCTCTCTTTCTTTCAGATTTAATTTAATTTTTAACATTTTTTTTTATTAATTAATTTTAAGCAAAAAAGACCCTTGCCCATGAACTAAATAAAGAAATGTAATCTTTTTTTTTTTGTTTTAGTTTTAATTTCATTTTTAGAGCGCTTTATATTAATTATGCTTTAGCAAATTTGCTTTTTAGTTTGTTCGCAAATTTGCTTCTGGTCGGCATATGCAAATAAAATATGTTTTAGAGTTTTTATGCTGTGAATCGCTTGAGCAGCTGTGGGGACGTCTTCCATTATTTTTTTAGACGCGGATATTAAACCTAATATTGAATTAATTCGTGACGTAATGAGACGATACGTGCGTTATCGATTTCTGGAACATTTTTAAGAAGAAGAGTGACAGAAGTTCTGACCCTCAATTGTTGTGAAGAAAGATTTTCTTTGAGAAGGTTTTCTCCGATCATTCAATGCACACTTATACAGAACATTGATTAATATTTGGTATTAAATTGCTACCTTAAAAACAGTAGACTATATTTACATTTTCTTTCATGGGGAAAAGTGAAAAATAAAAGATTTTTCTCAAGAATTCCTCTTTATTTGATTAGCAAAAATATTTTTGATTAATTTACTGGGCAAGTAAAAGAATGAATGAATGAATGATTAAATAGGTAAACAAAAAACGAATAAATAAATACCTAATTTAATTGAGTAATGAATAAATAAATGAGAAAACAAAAATAAGTGAAAAAATAATGATTGAATAAGAAATTCCGTGAAAGAATGAATAATTAAATGAGTTATTAAAGGAATTAATTGATTATACGTAAGTGATTTAATAAGTTACTAAATAAACAGATGAAAGGAACAAATTCACTGTGCACCACAGGCACTTGAATACGTGTATAAGACCTTTTAAAATAAAAATAAGAATAATATTTTAAAAAGTGAATGCTATTCTAAATAATGGAAAGTCTCAATTAATATTGAAAATGTTAACTTGAATTTCATCATTTCATAGTATCAAAAAATGTTTTTGCATTACAAAAAAAATATTGTAATTTGAGTATCAAATTTTTTAAACTGCTTCTACTATTACATGATTTTTATCTTCAGGGATAACGTTTTACTGCTTAAAATACACTACATGTTAAAATATTAACAAGCAGGTGGCGATAAACATAAAGCAAACATTTCATCATTTTACTTTTCACCGCTATTTAATTTTGCCTTCCATTCCCCTACAAAAAATAACAAGAAAAAAAGTTTAAGAAGAAAAAAAAGAAGTTTTATTTTTAAATAAGAAACCTTCTTAGTTACAAAACTCTACTCGTATTCAAAACTTTATTTTTCCAAAAAGAATAACAATTGTTATGACTTTCATATAACCGTGAAACAAGTACTTCGACAACAACTCATTAGAAGCGCAAAACCAAAAATGTAAACTATGAAAGCAACTTTAAAAAGCTAGATTTTACTTTCCCTAAATTTTTCCATGTCTGATAGTTAAAAATATAAAGAAAAATCATTAGCAAGAAGTTTATTTCCAAAGTTCTTCTTTTGCATCGTTAATTATATATAATGGAAGAAAATGGAAAAGTTTACATCGATTTTCTAATGCGATTTATGTTTTCAAGCAGAAACATCTTCCTTTTAATGAATGGATCCAAAATTTCATTTTTCTAAAATAACGTTTCATGTACCTTTTTTTATTTACCGAAACAAGAAATGCACCTAAAAAATTTATCATTACAACCAGAGCGTGTTTACTTTCGAACAAATCCCGAGAAGAAAAATGGCGGAAAAAAATATTGCAACACTCTTCGCAGATTGAAGGTGAATTACATTTCTTTCTTATTTTTCATCATTTGATCAAACATGAAAATCCTTCTATTTCATTTCTTTTCTTCTTAAAGTTCAGATTTCGGTGGAGTACACAGAATTCCAAACCAGCAGGCTATGGTGTATCACGCAATTGCTAAATTTGTTTTCTAGTTTTCTTCAATGTTGATTTTTCTCACTCAAGATTCTACTGCTGCATGTTACTTTTTCAACAACACTCGTACGTAGTGAAGCTTTGCGTGAATTTTCGAAAATGGTTAATCTTGCCGATCTCAATCAAAAATACGGTCGTGCAAATGTGAACAGAAAATTTGGATATTAATACTTATTTTATACACAATTTAGTGCTAAACATAGTCGTACAAAGTTTTTCATGATACTTTATCACTTCTTATTTCTTAATGTTACTTTGTTTTATTTTTATGACACTTTTTCGAAGTCTGCTTTCGGTTGGTACTTGATTTTATTTATTTATTCATTTACTTATTTTTTACAAAATGCAAGAGTTTAAAAAACTAACTATTATGATTCTCTGCTTTTCGTTTTTTAAGGAACTAATGCAAAACATCCACGCCATGTTCGAAAGTAAACTCGAAAAATGGTTATACCTAAGAGAGTTATAGCAGTTTTTTCTTGAAGACAGGAAAATTTTAGTTTTCCAGAAAACAAAAATCATTTTACCAATTATTATTTTCCTTTGTAGAAGCCTATAAACTCACTCATTGAAAATTCCAGGGCAATTCATTTTTGAACTTTAATGGAAATTGAAGTCCTTATCATTTAACCTTAATTATTTTTTGTTGTTTCTTAAAATATACCAAGAAGTCCATAAGTAATTGAATTTTCATATCAAAAATAGGATGAGACAATTTTTGGTCGGTTCATGTAAATATAGTTGTATTACCTGTTTAGTTTTCAAGAAAAGTATTTTATTAATAAGGTATTTGGTTTATTTTAAGAATAATATCTTAAAGGTTTTAAGCAGACTTGATTTATCATTTTTACACCAATATCAAGACCATTGAAACTTCATTGCTTTCAAAACAGGATTAGTTTAAATAGTAAGCATTTTTACTTTAATAATTGGTTTCGGTTCATAATTAACTAGCTATTATAATTTAGAGACTCTGGCTTTTCTCAAACTAATTAGAATCGAACAATTCGATGCGTATGAAATCTAACCTCAGTTTTAAATATTATCATGCGGATTTTCACAAAACAAGGAAATATATTAAGTGCATTCGTTACATTAATTGTTTTTTTCATCTTGAAATATGCTTTCAGGTTAATTGGAAACCAGCCAAGAACTAAATTTCAAGATGTCGTGAGGCAATTAATTAACGCTCTCCTATGTGTGATAAATTCGACGCAGCTCTTAGCAATATTAATCCTCCAAAATTGTGTTCTTCGAACTATTTCTTTTGCTCTAGGCCTTGATTAGGTTAATTAAGACATTTGTGGAAAATTCTTTTTTACTTACCACGAATGATAATTGAATAATTAAATTACAATACTGCATGATTTACGATGAGTAATTGCAACTTTTCCCATGTTTAATTCTTCATTTTTAACTTATATCTAAGATATTCCAATTACAGAAGTAGTTGGGAAAGCTAGAAACCTCAAACGAAATTACATAGTCTTGAAGATAATCATTTCTTGACTAAGTTTTATGCGGGAGTTCTGTTTTAATAAACAACTTTATTTCTATTCAAGGGTTTTAATATTTATACGTATGAGAGGAAATGCCGTTTCTAATAATAAGTAAATATGCATGCGTTGCGATATGAAATTTAATTTAGTGATGAAAATAAAGAAAGTAATAAATTATTGACAATAATACAGATGAATATTCTTGACTAAAATATGTTTTAGCTTTAGTAAAAAGGAGCTACTTAAAAAGTAGACTTCAAAATACAATCTTTGTAGCAAAAAAAAAAAAAAAAAACGCTTCAACAAATTTTTATTAAAAGGAATATTTAATTATATATGCTTTTTTGTCTTCTTTTATATTATTTTTCCTTTATTTAAAAGCTAGAGATCATTATTAAGGAATTATTCAAGTTTTCTTACATTTGAATTGTAGCAAACATTCATACACGCTGATATGCAAACAATAGTTTTCATTTTATCAAAATAACTAACCTTAAAATTGAGGAATGTTGACTAAAATCCAACAAATAGGAAAAATTTCTTAGTATCTGAGAAAATCCTCTCTTCGCGAAAACTTTCAATGTCGTAGAAATTTTACTTGCATAACCAATAGCCAAATTGACAGCATTTGTTGTAGTAGTGTATGCGTTTTAGAGTCTGATGTTTTATACGATATTGAATAATCAAATGACAAAAATAGGCTTCTCAAACATGATCCACAAACATTCATTCACAACTTAGTACAATTTAGGTTTTTTTTTTTTTTTTTTTTTTGAGCAATCACGATTGCTTATTGTTCTCATTTGACCGTCCTTGGCGTTCCGGTTCCTTTTTCATCTTGGATCAGGGGCGTCTGCAGCACCACCGCCGACCGTTCTCTGCAGGCGGTGCGGCTGCTCCGATCCTGAGCTATCCGCTTCTCCTGGTTGGAGGCGTCCATGTCCTACACACACGCACGCTCACACACACACACGACTTCGCACACATACACTCACACATGCCTACGTGCATGCACACAGGTCTACGCACACACACACAAGCCTACACACTTACACACACAATTATGCACACGTAACCGCGCAGGAGGAGAGGCAGGCTTGGGAGGACAGGAGCCGTTTCTAGAAACAATAACTCCAATGAGTAGGGTCCTGTCGCAGTTCGTGATTGCGAAAAACATAATTCAATTCAAAATTTCCGAATTCAATTTTTTTTTTTTTTTTTTTTTTTGAGACGTTACGTACAAGCAAAAACTGGCATAGAGGAATTTCTGAATGCATATCGCAGCTGTTATTGTAAGAAAAAGTTGAAGATATACCTATGCATTGATGAAACTTCAACCCTAATTTTTTTTACTGTTATTTATAGAAATCAGTAGAAATATTTTACATTAATTCACCCTTGGTGTAACAGGATTACAAATCAGCAATCCAGACGCTGAAATAATTTGAACAAAAAAAAAAAGGATCGAGTGTCTATTATAATTTTTGTAATAACAAATAATGAAATAACTCCAGTAAATGAATCCCGATGCCACAAAGAACGTTTTGTAGCAGACTTCCCTTTGCATAAAAATTTCAGATCAGGTTGTAACGCTTGTCTAAAGTTACTTTTAAGTTTCGACTCTTCCTTTAAAGACAATCTGCACAAATTATCTTTGTAATGCTATTTGACAGTAGTTATTACCATGGAAAATTTCCAAAAGAAAAGGATAGAACTGGAATTTGAAATCTCAAGTCAATTTTCTACTATTCACGCTACGCGATAATGTCACTTACAGCGCCACCGATTGGAAACAATCGGAGTAAGCATGGTAATCTCAGAAACATTACGACATATGGGGGAAAATCTATACAAAGTTGTTTAGCAGAGTCCAATTAAGAGAGAAAAAAACAGCTTCCCTGCAGTAATCTCAAAAACAGTAGACGTAAAATGCATTCTACAGCAAGTCATCGGGTTTAGTGGTTACTTAGATTGAACTAATCCCTTGGACTTTTTTTGGTAAGGATGCATCAAACAGAGAGTGTAGAACCCTTCCACCAACATTGCAGGAAATTTTAAACCATATTATGGAGGCTTATGCAAACCAGTCAAATGCTTTTTTGCACCATTAGCAGTAGGTAGAGCAGTCTCGTGTCCAAATGTGTATAAGTGCTGAAATAAACCATTTTCAGCGTTACGGATATAAGAACCTCATTTCCAGTAATCACACCTGTGCTCAACACAGTAAAACAAACGCATGATTGTGCTATTTATTTATGTCCTTTTTGTACGCATATTTTTATTAAACTGATGATACCGAAGGACCTTGCAATCCACTTTTTTATTTTTTCAAATTGTTTTTGAGAATAGAGAAAAAGTTAGTTAACTTCGAATTTATCAGCCAAGTGGCGCTGAGTAGTGAATGGCAGCTTTACTGTACCTATAGTTTACTTGCCGTTCAGAAGCTATTCGGGTGACAATGGACTTTAGTGGGCACATTGTGAAAAACTGAATTATAACGTAAAGAGCTTAACTTACTGATGAAAAGTGAAAATATTATTTATTTCGATACGTATTTATTTTTATAGATCTTGTAAGTACGCCTATATCTCTGTTAATACAATCTTTTGACTTTTATACTCTAAACGATGACATAAAAATGAAGAACACACTGCCCTTTTTTTGTGTCTTAAAGTACAGTAAATAAAATTATTTCTTGAGAATCTTTTTAGTATAATAACATCGGGTTTTAGATGTAATGGCACAGATACTATTTCTCCTAATAGTATGGATATCAGAAGAACTAAAGCTTCCCACACAAGCTCATCAATAGATAAAAAGCCCTTCGAAAACATCAATCGCGTAGTTAATTCTTAAACCTAGCAATGCATTTGATTTTTAGAGATTTTAGAGGTTAGAAAGAATTTAAAATTATGTATTTCATTTCCTCTGAATCTATTGCTATCAGGGCAAACTAAAGCATCTTACATGGGTAAATTGACAGACCAAAAGCCCTCCATGAAAACAAAAAAAAGGTGTAACCAGAACTTGGAATAATGGTTTTACTTACCAACTGGTCATTTATGTACCACTTCAGCTCTGGAGCTGGCTTGGATTTTCCTGAATTGCACAAAATTGACACATTATCTCCCAACTCATAATCAGACTTCTCTTCCATCAAAATAGGGCCATCAGAAGGGGGAACTAATCAAAAATACCACGAAGTATTACAACACAATACTACATTTATTGATGCTGCTTACTTTTACAATTATATAAAATTTCAAAGCATATACGTCTGCAATGTTTGATATCAGTACCTCACTAAAGGTCTAAATCACTGCACTGCGCTAAATGTCAAAAAAAAAAAAAAAAAAAAAAAAAAAAAAAAAACGGTCTGCAGTCGGATCCCGACTTACGCGAGGGATGCGTTCCAAGACCTCTCGCGCAAGTCGAAATTTCGCGTTGTGGAACAACGTATGTTTAGAAATTTTTTATAAGCATACTGAAATATTTCAGACATGTGTTAAAATCCCTCAAATCGTTTCAAACCATTCTTAACTGTATATTACCGTATATTTTATAAAGAACTGACTTTTTACTGTATTTTAGAAAAAGCGTTACTATTTAACACAAATTGCTGTTATGAAGCACAAAATCAATGATTCAAGAGTGACACGAATTAAAACAGTACGGTACTTACATTATAATAGCACTGAACAGCAGATATCGTAAGCTTAATTATAATTTTTAAAATGATGACGATGATGGTTTATGCAGTGTGGGAACACCCCTCTTTCTGACCTCTTTAAGCCACAATGAAAGAGCAGCTTCAATTTTCATTATGTTTGTATTTCGCTCAGACACTATTCTGCGAGCTTCAGTATTAAAACTAAGTTCTGAACGTTCATGGATTTCCTTTTCTTGACTTTAAATTATACGTATCGAAGATTCACTCATATCCGATTGTCGTGCTACCTTCGATCAACTTTTAATTGTTCAAGCATGTCGAGAATTTTGACATTTTCTGTAATGGTCAGATTCTCTCTTTCTTTCCCTTTTCGCCAACTTTAGATGAAAAAGCGCGTTTGAGAGACATTATATTTTATCAACATTCATCATACGTAAAATGAAAAAAAAAAAAAACAAAAAAACGTTTGGAATCGGAGCGGTTATTTCTATAAACTACAACAAAGCATTGTTTAGACTAATACAGTGTGTGAACTTCCGCTTAGAGTGATGCTAAAGGGATGGCAAACCACTCACAAAACCAATATTTAGTGTCAACGAAACCCATTTTATCGCTCCGCCGCTTTTTTCCAAAAAATTTCATGTTGAAGACGAGCAATTTGTGTTCGCAATAAAAAAATCATTACATATCAAAATTCTCGCGTTATAGCCATTTCGCGTAAGTCAGATCGCGTTGTAGCGGGATCCGACTGTACTTCTCTGGCGGTCTAATGATAATCAAGTCCGGGTTGGATGAAATCGAGAGCACTATTCAAATATCATACTCAAATTTATAGCGATTTGTACTTCATTAACTTAGTATATCGTCTCATTTAGTGAACCGGTTATTATTATTTTTTTGTTTAGTGGACAGGGGGTGGTCTAACTTAGGTTTTAAATCTTTGATTGACCCTATTTGTTCTTTAGAGAAAAGTTATGGGTAAAAAACAATAAATTTCATGTAATTTCTCTCACAAACGATTAAGTATAAAACCCATTGTTTAAAAAATGCCATTAAACAAAGGTATGTGTTTTCTTTACCCATAGTTAAAGAAATAACTAAAATACATTATTATTAATGGTAATTATAGTGAAAATTTTGAATCAAGTTCTCTGAAGCAAACATAAAATTCATTCTAGTGGATTTTTTTATCTTCATCTATAATGGGGCCATGTGAAGAAACATGCGACTTTTATCACGAGTTACATGACACGTATTGTTGTAAAACGTAAATTAATTTACAATGTTGGAATTTTACAATTTAAACTGTTACAATTTAAAATTTGACACCTTACAATTGACAATGTATTTGTAGTTTAGGAAACCGTTAACATTTAAATGGTTCTAACTAAATACTGAATCCAGTCTATTTTTGATCAGAAATGAGTGGTGTCAATTGCTGCATTTCTGCTAACGCTTGTTCATCGTGAGGTTTCGTTAAAAGTTTAGAGCTTTCTAAATTAGAGCTATTTCTTAAAGTCTTGACTCTGCTTAGAGCTACGTATACTCGTCCTTTCGCAAAAATCTTTTTTTCTAAATCTATGAAAGCTCTATCGAGGGTGGTGTGATACGTATTGTTGAGAAATATAAATTTGAGTTTTCAATGTTACAATTTTAAAATTTAAAATTTTTCGACTTACAATTTTAAACTTAAAGCGATTTCTGTTTTTTTTTTTTTTTTTTTTTTTTTTTTTTTGTGACTCGAGCATTTGCTTTCGGAAAGCAAACTTTGGCAAAGTCAAACTAATGATGAAGGCAACTTTTTTTGTACATATTTGAGCATTTTAAAGAAGCCTCCCTTCACAGTCGTCGGAATTTTCCGAGACGCAGTGGTCTATTTCTTTTTCTAGCAGGCTTATTCTAGCTGTTCTCAGACTCATGCGCTCGACGCTATCTTTATCGAGATGCACGTAAGAAAGGCTTTAACGTCATATACTAGATACTCTATCCCACGCACTTATTTTATATATACACCTCCAAAAAGCAAAAAATAAATGACTTAAAAAAAAACACTTCAAAAAACACCTACGAACTATACAGTAAAAAATAGTTGATTACACTTACATACTGTTTCCTACCCAAACCTAGAAATGAAATTTATTTTTCAATTACAGTACAAAAATAGACTAAACTAAACACCCAATATAAATTAACACTGATTTAAATTAATATACGATGAATTAGTTTAAATACCTAACTAATTATATATGATCTCTTAATTTTTAATAACCTTTTTTAGTCGGGGCCTCCTATAAACAGCCTCCTATAAAAATATATAGTAAATGAGTAGGTTTAGTTTTAAAGACAAATTTCGCGTCTAGTTAATTTAGCGATTAATTCAGGATTCGAAGAATTGTCAGTTACGTTAGATAGTATAGGAGTTTATAGGAGGCCCCGACTCCAAAAGGTTATTAAAAATGAAGAGATCGTATATATTTAGTTAGGTATTTAAAGTAATTCATCGTATATTAATTAAAATCAGTGTTTTTTTTTAATATTGGGTATTTATTTTAGTTGATTTTTGCACTGTAATTGAAAAATAAATTTCATTTCTAGGTTTGGATAGGAAATAGTATGTAAGTGTAATCAGTTATTTTTTACCTTTTAGTTCGTAGGTGTTTTTTTGAAGGAGTTTTTTTTTTAATTTAAAAGTAATTTAATCGTTCGACAGATTGCCTTGAACTCACAAAAAAATCAAGTTCTTTAATGAAAACGTCTTGACGGTTTAAGCACTCAAAGTACTAAGATTTTTTTTTTCAAACTGATAGCAGCTTAAGTACTAAAGTCTTTTGAATATTTTTACATAGCCCGGATTTAAAAAAAATGTCTGAATAATCCAAAAGTTGTCAAACTGCATTTCTAGCAAAAACTGAGGAACCAATCATTTCATTGATTCGTTTTTGTTGCTTCCGTTCTTACGTTATGAACAAAAGTGCGTAATAAAAGCAAGAAATTCCGTCTCAATCTAAATGGCCTACATTCCTGTATGCCAACATTGATTTCCAGCGTCCGATCAACATTCCTTCAATAAGCTAAGATTGCAAATCGTGTCGAATCATGTTGCATTCAATAATGATATACTGGCCGAGATCTTTGAAAACAAAAATGTTTAAGTTGGACAATTTCCTCAAAAGTATTAGGAAGAGGGAAACACCGACAGGCTGACAGACCAATAGAACGATTGACACATATTGTCTCCATTTAAAAAACACTACTTTCGAGTTTTTTATCTTTCGATAATATTTAATTGTTTTTTGTGACATTTTCAACATACCTCTTATAAGCTTTCTTCATGCTTTTTTCTTCTTTTTAAAAACTTCTACTAGAATTCAGGCTAAAACTATGACTAGAGTTAAGACTAGATTAAATAGAAAACATGCGAATCTTCATTGATAAACGCTTTTGGAACATATTATTTCCACTGAACAGTGCAACGAAAGGGGTGGGGGGGGGGGTGAAAACAACACCAAAAGCCATTGGTTTTGACATAAATACAAATTATAATACAGTAGTCTACGCATATGAAAGGACTGCTTTTATCAAAAAAAAAAAAAAACCTTTCGGAAGGTATTTGTAAAAAAATCTCCTTCAGAAGGTATCTTTCAACAAAAAAAAACCGCTCCAGAAAGTATTTCTGACTGCGCTAGTGCTTCCGCTACTCCTATATCATACTTCAAAAGAATAGTGTTAGTTGGTTGTATGCCTCATAGAATAAAACAATAACATCCTGTGTTATTCCAGTATTCTGCTGTTAAAAAAATCATCACAGAAATACTAATACCAGACAAAAAAAATATTTTTAGTTTAAACTCATTGTGAAACCTGAAAAGTTTACTGAAAGACGTGACTGGATTACTAAGCACAACGCAATAGTGATTTCTCACCGAGAACTTCCAAATGTCGAGTTGTCTGTACACATCGGAAGAAAGGTCTGTCCGTTGAGACTTGGCAGGTGTAGTTTCCAAAGCTTTCCAGGCTGAGATTTCGAAGGTAAACAGTGTTGTGATCTGATTTATCCATCTTAAAGCAAAAGAAATCCAATTGAAAGTATAGGAAGCACATTACCTACATACACTAAAACTGTACACAGTACTAAACTTAAAATTACAAGTAACAGTATGAATGAGATTTCCTCATCTTGAAGGAAATACAAGAAAATTGTCAGTTTAAAATTACAGGAAACACATCACCTGAAGAAAGTCAAAATCAACACAGTACAAAATGTTAAGTTAAAAACAGAAGCAAAAATGCTTGTTTTGATTGCTTCATCTTAATGGAACTCACTTAAACGCGTAATTTAAAACTTCAGAACTACAAATTACATTTAAAATACGTAATAGATCGTTAAAATTATAAGTAACATAGTTATAATTTCATTCCTTAATCCTGACGGAAAACAAACTCCTTAAAAATTGCGAGTTTAAATTTTCCGGAAGTATACTGATAAAATGCAATAAAGCTTAATGCAATAAATTATAAAACGTTAAACTTGCAAATAACAGTGTTGTGATGCGATTTTTTAACTTTCAGCTGAAGAGTTGGACGTTGTATTACAATTACAAGAAACACTCCATCAAAATAAAATTAAGTTTAACATATAGATAATATAACGCTAAAATTAAAAGCAATAGTATTGTGATCCCATTTTTTCACAATAAACAAAACAAAACAAAAAAAAAAGAATTTCCTGATTAAAATTAATGAAACTCACTTTGTTGCCACAACAACACTTAAAGCAGCGAGTAGTATAATGTTAAAGTTATACAAGTATCAGTGATTGGTGATATAATTTTGTTATCATGATTAAACCTTTGGAAATTATCAGTATAGAGTTATAAAACAATATCTAAATACAATGAAATTCAGCGCGACACTTAACATAAAATTAAAATAAAAAAGGCATTGTTTATTTTTTTCTACTTTTATCATCTTAAAGAAAAAAGAACTAAATTTTCCAGATTATCTGCACACAATAAAATATAATACAATGAGAGATAAATTATAAACACGATAGTTATAGTACAGTTACATATTTTTAAGTTACTGTAACCCATTATCACAACGTTTAAGAGGGAATTTTAAAAAGTCGCATTAAATGTACATTTATTATATCATCAAAATTTTATGTAGTTCAAAGTGATATGGAATATAAATTATTATATTTATTTATTTTACATGCATAGTCTCACTCTTATTATTATTATTATCATTTTTATTACTATCATTTCATCTAGAAATTGGTAATGATTAAAATTTGTTAGCAAAGTAAAACCTACCAAAATAGTCTGTGGTTAAGCAATTGACAAATTTAAATGTGAAACAGGTGTTTGGTTTACTATTAGACAAAATAACTGCGAGAACATGCTGAAAATTGCTAAAACCAAACAGAAGAAATAGTTTATCGGGTGATAAGTTCTTGTGAATAAGAATGTGCTTAGAAAATATTTAAGTAACTAGAATTATTGCCAGCTTTGCAGTGCTTTTAGCAAATGACTAATTTTTGAATCTCATGAATAAATAAGTTCTTAAAACTCAACTGCCCCCTCTCCCAAAAAAAAGGGAAAAGAAGAAAGACGAAACAGAAGAAAAACAAAATAATAAGAAAAAAAATGGGTTTTCGTTAAAAAAAAAAATCTTTCTGAAATCAAATTATTTTGTTTCATCTGAAAAATATTTAATGGAATATAGACTACAAGTATCACCAGAAATTTTATTAATTTATTCGAAACAATGCGTCCAGAAAGCAAGGCGGTTTGAATTTAAATATGTTGCATGGAACTGCTGCTATTGAAAATCGCTGAACATTCAAGGGATGTTAAGCAGTAAGTTACGCCCCTAAGCCAGGGATGATACAACTGGAGCTCCTTCGATTGAAATTGCGAAAATAACTCTCTTGGTTGTTTATTAGAGGGCAGGACACCGACTAAAGGAGAATATGCACACGTGTCGCACGGTTAAATTTATGTGCTCTCTTTGAAAGTATTCAACTGTGCCTTTCAGTCGAAAATGGTTATTTAAAGAAATGTTAATAAAAGTAAATTCCTGATACAGTGAATCTCAAAGGGTGCAGTAAAATAACTTTGGATTTTAGTAAAGCGTACCACAAGGATACCTTTAATCATTTTAATGAACGGGATGTCTTGTTTTTATTTTAAAATGTTTGCAGCGTCAATTTTGGTTTCGATTATGGGAAATTAATAATAGTAAATATTTTTAGAACGAAGTGAAAGCATTATTTATAAAATCAAGACACTTGTGTTTTTGTTAAATTGTTGTAATATTAATTGAGTAAATATACAAAAAATTGCACAAACAAATTTTACAGCCTTTAGCTGTATGTATAGATGAGAAGAGAGTGCATTGAACCAATCTGACAGTATAGAATGCTGACGTTTTTTTTTGGCTGTGTTTAAAGTTGATACCATTGGGAAATATCATGAACTTAAAAAAGCACTCCCCTATTATTGTGCAGTGAGAGTTGTCCACTTGTCGTTATTATACCTCTCGCTAGAGGGCAAAACGTGTTTTGTAATTTTCAAAAGTTTCTGCAAGCAAGTCTTCAAGCACTGAAATCTACTGTCCTACATCACTGAATTTAGCATCTATATAAATCCTTATAAATACCAAATGAATTACAGTTTGCGATATGGCAGTTGCTTCAAAGCCATTAAGAAAATATTTTGTTCATCTGTTTAGTGATTTATTTTCATGAGTGGTAATTCACATTGCATTTCTCTCATCAACATAATACTATATGAATGTATACGTGTATGTGTGTTTGTATGCAGGTATGTATGTCTGCATGTATGTATGTGTGTGCATGATGCTTGTATGAATGTATGAATGTATGCATGTATGTATATGTGTGTATGTGTATGTATATGTGTGTGCATGCATGCGAGTATGAATATGTGCATGTTTGGATGTGTGTATATGTGTGTATGAGTGTATGTCTAAGTGTAGGGGAGACCGGGGATAGTCGGCAAACTTTTTAAACTTTATTTTTTTAAGGTTCTAAATAAAATAGAAAAGTTTTTTTTATTGCTTAGATAACCTGTATGGTATCAGCAATAAAGTCATATTTTTGTTTTGGCAGTACTATGCTTTGTGTATTTTTTACATTATTTTTTGTGAACCTTCGCAGAATTTGCACACTTGCCCGGTATGGGGTAAGTTAGCGAATTGAGAAAAACTCATAATAGATACAGAAAAATTCACATAAAGCCTAAATGATGCTGTAAATAAGCAAGCAAAACTTACCAATGAATGAAAAAAAAGCGAAATCAGTATTATGATGGCTTTAAAATTAAGTATGTTGCGCCATATAAAACGTTAAACTTTAATTTTAGAAGTAAATCCTGAAAAATGCAAACATTATTAAAAATGAACTATTTTATTTGTCTCATTTCTTCTTTTTTATGTTTCTTTTGGGTTTACATTCCTTTTTTCTAGGATTCGAAAACTTTCTTGTATGTTTTGGGAACTTTGTGTGATGATATTTGCGTTTTTCTGCTAAGATTTATTCTTCCAGAAGAGCCTTTTTGACTGGAGTATTAAAGAGTATCGCTGTAGACCTCCTTTGTTTCCATCCTTTTTTGATCTGACCCTCTACAGCTTTAGGATGAGGTCGTATATGATCTGGAGTAATGCTCACAGACGAATGTGGGTTTAGCTGAGACATAACGATATCTTCAGTAAGAAATACTAAATCTTAATTATTGAATGAAGTAACAACTGAATCTGCTCTAGGACAGGTACATCCAATTTTACCACTTTCTACCAACATAGGGTTGCCTGCTGAGATAAACAGATTCACTCATGGATCCAGGAGATTGGGAGTCTGGCCGATCAGTGATAGAACTTGGCATGAAGTCACAGTTCTGAAAAATGTTTGAATTGCAAAGAAACACACCAGTTCCCTTGAAGCCATTCATGATATTTATGGGACTTTCTACTGGGGAAAAAGCAACTGTTACCACCGTTGGTACGTCGGAAATCGTTATTGGCTTTTCCTGGATTATTCCCCATCGAAGAATCACATGCGGGATTAACATACTTTTTCAATGGGTCATTTAGTTTCTTAACAAGAGGCTGCAACTTGTGATTACAATGTGGTGGGAAAGGAAGTAGTGTTATTATTATTTTTAGTAGTTTTAGTAGTGTGTTACCCTTACAAAAAACAATCTCTTTTATTGACGTGGGACTCGTAAATGTCTAGTAAGAGAATAGAATCAGAGGTTTCCTCTTTGAACATCTAATGTTTTTAGATAAATCTTTATAGAAATCCGGAAACATTTCAGCTGCCATCTACCTATTAGAAAATGCGCCATACATGAAGCGTTACATCTGTTGGGGGTGTTAAGTTGTTTGTTTTTCTTTTATATTTTCTCATCTCTGAAAAGAAGAGAACGTATGTTGGAAAGTGTATAAGCATGTCTATAAGAAATGACACGCTGAAGAATAGTGTAACTAATGCAATTATTTCATTAAATTGACAACTTACAAAATTTAAATTTCAATTGTTTGATGTGTGGACTCTAAAAACTTAACTTGGGGCAAGTATTCAAATTCACACACTTACCTCGAAAAAGGTTCGTCTACTAGCCCCGACTGACCGTATTGAAATCAAGCTACACTAGTTTGAAAACGGTTTCATAAGATAATCCAAATAAGACATCATTTGGTGCGTAGAAGCATGGGCTTTACAATATGAATAAGTTTTCGTAATTTACTCTACTATTATATGTTTTGTAAGAAAATAACTAAGGGGGGAGTTAGGGATTACTGAATACTGCAAAAACGCAACTTTCGCTCCTGCAACGAGTTCAGTGTGACAGATTTCACCGAAAACACACTGACAGTAGCGTAATAGCTATATGGTTACGTAAGAGCTCACTCAGAATTGTCAACCTGAAAACGAGAAAATTATGTAACACGCGCACTTACCCCTTCGTACACTAGCCCCGGTCTCCTCTATGTGTGAGCGTATGTATTAGTGTAAATATACGTGTATGCATGTTTGTATGTACATATGTACTAGCCAAAATATTAGACTAAAGAGTTTTTTGTTTTTGTTTTTGTACCCCATTTGTACCAAAATACTATTTATTTTACTGTTAAAGTACATAAAGTACAGTACATACTGTACACTGATTATTACGTTATTTTAGCATAATTTAGTTTTTGCAGGTGGCAGCACTGTCTGCTTTGTTTGTGTTCTTTGCTTATCTACCTACCAGGAACATAACCTCAATCAGCTTAAACAGTTCACTAGTTCTTTTTATTAGTGTGTTCTGTTATATTTAAAGTTAGTTTTAGGTAATTTGTTAGTATGTGTATGTGAGTATATATAATAGTGAGTATGAACAATTTTTTACCTCCTTTTTTAAAAAGTGTTAAGAAATGGTGCAAACCTTGTGAAAACTATGCCAAGAAGACTTAAAATGTTCATCAAGAACAAGAGAATGCATACTAAATATTAAATAAATATTTCACTGTTCGTTAATGTGTCTATAGTTATGTAATCAATAAAGAATTTGCTTTTAAAATACTCTTAGCCTAATAATTTGACCAGCACTGTATATATGTAAAAAGGCATGTGCCAGTGTAAGAGAAAATGAAACCCATTGTAATTTGATGCCTTTTATTAAACGCTTTAAGTAATATCTGAGCCCTATCAACAGAAAGGAACAAGCACAACAACATTACAAGAAAATGAATGAGACATTATACTTACATCTACGTCAATTCCTACTTGTGGGAATATCTTTAGAGGCGGATTGGAGGCTGGCACATATCGGTAGAATTCTCCCATGTTCTTGTACCACTTCACTGCGTAAAGCGTCTCATTTCCTAGCTCGTATCCGCAGCGCAGCTTCACGTCGTCTCCTGTGACTATTGACGTTGGAATATGAAGCATATTGATCCTCAGAGGAATGTGAGCGCGGTAGCCTGGAAATTGAAGCCAATGTGCGAAACAATTAGCAAGTCAGATCACAACATATTACGATGAGAATGTATAAAACAAAGGCGGTAAGAATGATAAAAGGGTATTTGCACTGCGTTCTGTTGCTAAGTTGAAATTAATAATTGAAATTCGGTTCACAAAGACTATGACAGCGAAATAATTAGTAATTTCATGATAGAACGAGTCTTGATGAATTTAAGTCGTTTACTTAAGACATTATTAAACTATAGTTGTAGAGAAGCTAACCTGGATGTGTACGATACGTCTAGGTTAGTAAGGATCTGCCACTGATAATAGTTTCTCAGGAAGTCGTTAATAGTACTTTTAAAACAGTTAACAGTACAGAAAACGGATTTTTATCTTTCCTGGATAGAAAATTAGCATACTAGTTGACAGCAAAAGGCTATTGCTAACGAGAGTAGTTACATCGTCCGTTAAAAATAAAAACTTTTAAAAAATTATTTCTTTGAAAATTAAACGAAATTACTTTTGAGGACCCTAATACATTGCAAATGGTGTGATAAGTTCTTTGTTGCTTCCACAATTCTGCAAGGTTTGTTTTGCCCCCCCCCCCCCAACTATAGTTAAAGGGAAGTGTGGATGAAAACTTCCCATTGCACGGGGCGCCTCGCATCATATCTACTGGTTTAATTTTTTCGTCAGATGGACTGTTGAAATACGATACGAATTTCTCGCTTATACAAACATGCTTTTCATTAAAATGCTGATGGCACCATCCACTAAGAATAAGTGACAAAGTAGTAAAATACAAAATGATTATCCCTCAGTTAATTAGTTCTTTTTTACAGACATTGCATACAATTTCAATAAATTTACATGTTGATTTTTTTAACCTACTTTCTGTTGAAGTAAATCTTTACTAATAATAAAGATGAAAGTCTCTCTGTCCGGATCTCTGTCTGTCTGTCAGGATCTCTGTGACGCGAATAGCGCCTGGACCATTTGCCGATTTTCATGAAATTTGGCACAAAGTAAGTTTGTAGCATGGAGGTATGCACTTCGTAGCGATTTTTCGAAAATTCGATGTGGTTCTTTTTCTATTCCAATTTTAAGAACAAAATTATCATAAAATAGACAAATAAATAACGAAATTATCATAACCTGGAACCGAAACATGGGTACAAGCCAATAGGCGAGAAAATTCCCCGTACATTACTTGTAAATATACAGGTGAACCAAAAGACCTTTTAATTTTTCTATTACGGGCAAAACCGTGCGGGTACCACTAGTTAATAACTAAGTTTACAGTTCCATGTTTTATTAATAAATAAGTTTACGGTTTCATGTTTTATTGTATGGAATATTATCACCGATATTAGCATTGGCGACAAACTGCAATAAAAATCGCCAAATGTATTTTTGTTTTAACGTGTAGAGAATTTCTCTCATCACATAAAATCGAGGAACTTCGATTTGGCGGCAAAAGGGAAAATAATTCATCTCCGTTTTTTGAATCAGCGGAACAAGATTTAAAATGACGGAAGCCTTTGGAAATGATTTTTATTTTTCGCGCTTTAAATCTGCTTTTGCCAATAGCGAAGTTTAGTATAAGCCAAAATAAGTCAAATTAAGAGCCAAAAACTCTTTAGAAAAACCTGGAAATCAATTTCGTGATGTTTCAACACATTAGTTTTTATTATTACCCTGACGTATGATCTCCTGTTTAGTATTTGTTTATCTGCTTTCAAACATGTAAGAATTTAATGTTTTCTTTTTTAATCTATTTTTTTACTCAAAAAACCGTACGACGTGCATTTTCAAACGCTCAACTACGAAATTTATTCTCGAGAGTTTTGTACACTTCTAAGGAATTCAGCATTCAATCTACATCCTTTAAGACAAATGTACTTACAAATAGCTGGAACTGATGTAACGAATAGGAAGAGGAGCTGCTCAACAATGCACGCTGCAAGCGGCGGATCTCTGATCATTTCTCATTCAAGTCGATGATTGCGAAATCGTTCCTTCTTCACTTCAGTTCATATGAACTTATCTAAGAAAGTAAATAGAAATGTTCCAAGTTGTGTAATAAGCGTTGGTACAGGCAGTGAATTACACAAAAAAGAAATAATACGATTGGATAGCATATATTATCAATGGTGTCAAAAATAAAGAAATAAATGAGTAGCAATAACAAACAAGAATAAGTATTTAATGATATATTAAGAACTTACACAAATACGTTCTAAACATATAGTAATGTTTTTTTTCCAAAGAATGATTTTCGCATTGTGACACATACGTTGCTTTAAATTCCAACAGCACAAGATAGAATTTGCAATTCCAGACTTTGAATACGCTACCTTGCGGTGATTTAAGAAACTTTTCAGTAACAATTTAAGCACATAATTATTTTAAACAAATTTATTTTTAATAAAGTTGACGCCTTCATTTTTTTTAAATTACACACTAAAAATGACGTAAAACAAACAAAAGTAAAGATCGAAAGTATCCGATCCAAAATAAATTTCATATTGATCATCGTAATACTTGATGCAGATTCTATCGTCTTTCGCATCTCATATTGCATTAAATTTTAATGGAAGTTTTATTTAAATCTTTGTTTTTGAGTTGATTATAGTGAACAATTTACTATGAATGAGCGCCTAGTTCACCTGCATTTATTTAGTTCTTTTTTTTTTTTTTCATTTATAGCCTATTTTCATTGAAACTTTTCTCTTGCTTATTTTATCACAGTCTGTTTATAAACCACTTTATTGGTCAATTAACGTTTTTGTATTTATTTTAATTCGATTCCCGTAGAAATGTTGTTAATAAGTGTGCAGTACTGTTTCGTTACAGGCTTTCGTTTGAACATTTCAACGCAATTTGTGTGTTAATGCATCGTTTATCCGTCAACCGGTATTGAGATGTCTTCGAATATATTTTGCATTCTGTACGTATTTTTATTGAATATTGCTGTATGTTCCTTCCTTCAAATGTTTTATTAAAATTCGCTAAAAAATGGGAAGGAATGGTTGGTTTCTTTCTGTCAAAAGTGCATCTTTGGTCGCTGAAATTGATAGACTAAGCAATAGAAAAAAGAATACATGGAGGAGGAAAAAACTTTCCTTTTCCCAACATTTATCTTCTATTTAATTTTTTTTAACTGTCCGGTTTTAGAAATAAGGCGTGATCTTTATGACGTCACCACTGATGCACTTCGGCGCGCTACTCCATGTGCTGGGCTAACTGTTTACGATTTTCTGTCACGCGTTGCCAGATTATGTTAATTTTCAGTGCGCTAATGGCATCAGTGAATGGCATTTCATCATTGGTATGTCATGTGTAGGAGTGTAAAGAAATGAATTTCAATCTGCGCACCAATTAAAATAATTGTAAACAAGAAGTTCTGTCTAGAACTAAACGAGCCTACTTTCCCATATACCCATACTACTTTCTAGTACCTGAACAATATTCTCAAAACCAGCTAAAATCGCAAATTGTTTCAAAAATATTTTTTAAATATTTTAAACTGATTTCTAGGAATAAAATATTCCTCACTTATCTTTAAAAAAAACAGCACCTTTTAAACAAAGCAGCTAATACACTTTTTTCCATTAAAAAAAATTCTTTAACAGCTTTCGAAACGAAAAAATAATAATTAAAATTAATAAGCTTAATAAAATAAATACATCATATTAAAAAAAAAATCGTTTCTTTTTTCCCCTGCTGCCAAAAATAATTTTTAAATGAATTAATGCAATTACCAAAATAAAAAAAAAACAATAAAATGTCAACTTAAAGAAATAATTTTCATTGTCAAAAAAAAAAAAAAAAAAAAAAAAAAATCGTCTGCTCATATCTTTATGTAGAAGCATAAATGATTTCGAGTTTATCCGCCGAAAACTGAATACCTAAATTAAAACTTTAGCGTGAAAATAAAAACAAGTCATATCAACAATAATTATTTCACAGTCAAAACCATAGCTGCGGAGTCGGAGTCGGAGTCAATCTCATTTTGGGGTAAAGGGAGTCGGAGTCCGATTAATTATCGGGCACAGGAGTCGAGTCGGAGTCAGTTGCCCCTAAATTGTCGGAGTCTGGAGTTTGTTGTCAAGAGATGTTTCCAACAAAATTTGTTTGAAGTAAATCCGCCTTCAAGTACGGAATCTACATTGACTTTCAGCTTCCCCGTAGGCGCTAATGTTAAGGGATTTGAACTGTTCAAAATTGAACGGAAAATTGTTCAAATCAAAACGATATTTTGTATATACAAGTTTTTCATCAAAAGTTTTTTCCTACAAAGTTTGCTTGAAGCAAATTCGCCTCACAGTTCGGAATTGCCTTGAATTTCCCCGTAGGCGCTAATGTTAAGTCTTTTTGAATTGTTCAAAATTGAACAAAAAATAGTTCAAATCAAAAAGTGAAATATGGGAATGAGGTGTACTCGCCGAGATCTTTCGAACAAAAAAAAGTTTGTTCAAATCGGACTATTCATTCAAAAGTTATTAGGGGGGACAGACAGACAGACCGACAGACAGACAGACAGACAGACAGACCGACAGACAGACAGACCGACAGACATTTTTCCCCATCTCAATACCCTACTTTCCAATTTTTAATTTTTCAATCTTTATTTAATTATTTTACTTGTTTTTGATTTTTTTTGTTTTTCGCGATATTTTTCAGATGCATTAACCCTTCTTTCATGCTTTTTTCTTCTTTTTCTGACTTTTACTGGGAAAGTAGGCTAAAAACAACTAAACTTTTAACTAAACGAATTTAAAAAATGGTTAAATTCCATGTTTTTAAGCATGCTCTTTCAGAAAAAAAAAAAAAAAAAACTTTTAAAAATTCGGAAACAAACTCATTGTGCTGTTTTTCTTGCAGTAACGTTGGTAAAAGATATAAACACCATATAATTTTCATGAGAGGCAAAAGAAAAATCTCCCAAAGATATTCAGCTACCTTACGAAAACTGAAATACATTACGAAAAGCTCGCGTTCGAAGAACTTATTCTTAAAAATAAATAAATTAATTAATTAATAATAAACCTACAACGTCATAGCTAAATTTTTGCTGGTGAGTGGAAACAAATGTGAAACAAAAATCATACAGCGTAGGTGGTTATACAGTAAACCAAGTTATTCGTCTTATGGTGTAACGCGTGAAGAAGGAAATATTTTTTTTAATGTGCAATGCAGTGACTTTCAGCGTATTTTAACTCACTTAGAGAAGTCCAAGAAGTAGACAATAATGTGTCAAATTATATTGGCTGTAGCTTGTAATCTATCTTTTAAAAGTAGAAGTCCGTAAAGTAATCAATTTACAAACTGCAGGTATGGTCTATAACATTATGGTCATTCATAAAGCATGAGTAATTGTTTGAAAAAGATACAGATAAAACAATGTTTCGGATCATATATCGCATTTGAAGTCAGATATCCATTCTTCAATACTCTTTTTAAACATTTTTATCCGGTGTAAAAGAAATTCTGTCAGATCAGAAGATTTATAAATCTCTTAAACATTGCATTTAACTATTTATTTAACTTAAGAGCTATCATAAAACATTTTGCCATCGTTATACGCATTTGACTTTTAATGAATCGTTGCATTATTATCTTTGAAAAATGATGAAATAATATTTAATGTCCTTTGACATTAAAACAGCGAAAGCTATTTATTTGCCTTAATAGCTTTTAGAGACATTCGTAAATAATTTTAAACTTCTACTTGATGGATTGCAATAAAATGTTTCTTCTATCAAGAGCCTTAGAATCTGCTTGAAATAATGAAATGCTGTATATGCATTCTTGTCTTCAGAAAAAGATTATTGTTATATTTAGTTCGAAATTATCTGGAAAGGTCTGATGTTGCTTTTCGAAGGATTAACTTCGCCTTCTTTAGTTTATTTTGCTATTCTAATATAGCTGAATATACGAGTCATCCCCAGCTCTGAGGGTCATACCTTGTAAAACATTTCAAAACTAAAAATAATAATAACAATTAATTGTTATAAATTACCTTAAATATTCTTGAATTGATTTATATGTTTAGTCAAAGTTTACATGTAAGCATACAGACATTTCGTATTAAGAACAATTTCTATCGATTTTTAACGGTTATTTTTTTTTTAAATTGGATATGCCATACACATTAAAATTCTTTATGATTAAAGGATGTCTTATAAAATATCTTTGAAATACATAAAAAGAAGGCATATTTATGATCAATAAATACAATTCAATTGTGAAAAGTACCTTAAAGATGGAGCGAAGGGTAAATGCCTTGTGGGCACCAGAAATAGTTTTAGGGTAAGAGATGACGGGGGGCAGGGGGGATATAAAAATGTATCTTAAACGAAAACTAGTTTGTCAGTGTAATGTTTCTATACATAACCATAAATTTGCTTTGAACAAATGCATTTCATAAGAGGTTGGTGTAGTTAACTGGAAATTAAATGCATTTTGCATATCAAACATGGTAATGTTGTTGTTATATACGTCAAACATGTTTTAACAGACAAACAGTTTCTACAGACAACTGATACATTTAAGCAGGTAAAAATCTATGAAATACAAAAACTATCTGCGAGATTTTTTAACAGGGAGGCAAAAGTCATTTTGTCCATTTTTGAAATCGGGATTTAAGCACCATCTTCCATCATTATAACTACTGTATACACAAGTAAAAAGCACAAAAATTTTGGTACACAAATTTGCATCTTATATAATCATAAAAGACTCTCCTGTCGTACAAATCATCGCAAAAAAATTATAAACAGTCTCCTATCTAAATTTGTTTCTGCGACTTGGTGCTTTTTACGTCCCAGCACACGTATCTCAAAAGCATATTATTCTTTTGCTGGAAACGTTATTCGTCCTTTATGTATTGACAGCGAATTCGTCAATGAAAGTTAATGGTGAAAGTCATGACTACTGATCAATTGAATTTTAAAATTTTATCCATCAAAGTTAGGCATCCTGTCATGCATTTGAAATAAAGGCATGCAGTATTTACAATGATAACCTACATCTAGGAATGAAAACATACGAAATGCAATCATATATAGCATGGGTATATTTTATCCCGGATTGTAAGGAAAAGTATATTTTAGTATGCACTAGTATCTTTAGAGAAATCTGATGCTGTACAAACATGCACATAAATATAAAATACGTTTTCCAAGCACATCCAATCACATCCACAATAAAATACGATCATATTAACAAGCAATCGCTTGTATAATAAATAAATAAATATCTTCGTGCCAAGAGATAACAGGAAATATCCTTTTGGATGTAAAGTCATATATATATATATATATATACATATATATATATATATATATATATATATATATATATATATAGAGAGAGAGAGAGAGAGAGAGAGAGAGAGAGAGAGAGAGAGAGAGAGAGAGAGAGAGAGAGAGAGAGAGAGAGAGAGAGAGAGAGAGAGAGAGAGAGAGAGAGAGAGAGAGAGAGAGCTAGGAAAGTGCTTTATCTGGTATATATCGACTCAAGCTCAACATTCACAACTAAGAAATGTCCAGTGAATCACAGGTAAAAGTCGACAATTCTTTTAAATGGTATTCCATGTCAAGCAGTCATAAATTATTGGCATGGAAGAAGTGAGATTTATAAAAAAACAACTTTGAGTTTGTGGTTCAGCTAAAACTTTTATGAAATGCAACATAGTTTAAAAGCCATATAAAGTTCTTACTAGATCTTTCGCGAAAACCACAAAACTTTGATGGCGCCAGAATAGCTTTTAAGGCAAACTTATCTCATATTTCATGTTTTCACATAAGAGAAAGGCTCATAAATCATCAGGAAAGTCATTAACGTTCTGAAGAATTACTTCTAGAATCGTTTAATAAAGAAACTTGTTAAATGCAACAACCGAGCACATCATTTTTCACAGCATTCTCAGCATGACGACGTCTAACGAAAATGATAATTTTCAGCAGGAATTGTTCTTCCACAACCTTGCTTTCTATACATCTCGTCTCTGCTTGAGAGTATAAATATATAGGCAGTAATTTTTATTTAGTCTTTGAAACATTAGTATTTTAGAAATGACACTGAACAAAAGGTTCCACTTGTCCGAACTTTTGACCCAAAATTGCTCAGTTAGGTTTCGTGTTTCAACAGAGGTAATTTTGCCTTTTAGTAAGAGAAGCACTGTGTATTTATTTATCCGTTTTTTAAGAGGTTATTGGCTTAGTAATTTTTCAAAACACTTTAAATGTTTTTTAGAAAATTCATGAAAAGTTATGCGAATCTAAACATAAGTAAGATGCTATAAATTGGTGCTAAAAAGTAACAGCTCGTTCCTTTGAGAATAAAGTAATTATAAAATGTTTCTTGCACAAGTTGTTGCAAACTGAGTTTTAGAAATGCGCTTTTATTTTTTTTCTTTGGCTTCAACAAGCTTAAAAGTACGATGACTAATATAAGAAAAATAACGCTAAGAAACAAAAAAATATATATATTGATTTCGACCAATCACTAATTTTTCGTTTAAAAAAGTCTAAATACAATTTTAAAAAATTTAATTTTAGAAATGAGCCAAAAATAATAGAGAAAAAAGAATAAAAAAAGAACGTTTTGGGGAAGTAGCAAAATGCAGTGACTTATCACGACTAAACTTACCAAAGATTTGGATTACCAAGTTGCAGAGCGGCTTCAAACGAGTTTCGAGCGCCCCGGAATAAAAGAAGTTAGACAATAGATTGCACCATCCTTTGTGTCTCTAAAGGGGTTTTCCGTTCCTCTTTCCTTTTTACAGAGGAGGAAATAGGGTTAAAAGGCTCAACGAAATGGCGTGAGAAGGGGGCGAAAAATTTTAGATAGTTTTTTTTTTTTTTGCTTCTTAGGAATTACATTTTCTGACGCCCCCGGGCTCTAGAATAAAAGTGACAGTAGATAAGATTATCCGAATCATTCCTAACTCCTGAGAGAAATAATGAAGGGTATGAGAAATTTTCGGAAACATTTCTCAAGTTGCTTCAAGACAATAAACTACGGTTTTTCCGGAAAATTTATATTTGATTTCGAAAAAACATTCTTCGCCACATCAGGGTTATGTTTTAAAACTCTTTGACATACGAATGAAAAATAACATTGGATAAATACGCAAAATCAAGGGAAAAAATGATTTTTCGTCATATCAAGGTTTTCGAGATATCGAGTGTATACTGTATATATATATATATAATTAGTAAAGGGGAGATTGGAGATAAAACGAATCATTTTTAGATACGACAGTTCCGTTTGGTGAGCACGTATTCGTGCTTTGATTTAGAGACATTTCTGGCGTCTGAGTGATTAAATGCTAATTGCATTTGTCGAATTTCAATTCGGTGCACTTAGGTTTCAGTTCAGCGGCCAATGTCTGCCTGTCACGCAGTTGTTCTAATTTCGAATCTCTCCTGCCAATCTTACTGGATTTCAACTCGATATATTTCATTTTCTTTCAGTAGATCTACGGTTGTACCATAAGACTTACGTAAATGTAGCTCAAATTCATTTTCTTCATGATTTAATGTTTTAAAGTGTGAGAAAGCCAAACTACAATTGCAGTTGTGATTAGACATTGTGATTATGCATCAGCCTTTTTTTTTAATGTTTCCTATTACTTTAATAGTAAGTGCAGAAGATGACCTGACCAAAAAAAACAGTATCAATCATAAAACTATATATATAAAGGAATCTTACAAGCTAAACTTACAAGATTATCAATATATTTTTTAGAGGTCGTCACACAAATAGTAACAAATAGAAAGAAAGATTTAAAAAAAACATTGTTTGGAGTTTTCTTCCGAAGTTGAAATATTATTGCACATTACCCGACAATTTTATATTAACTTTTATTTTGAAAGGGTATTATTTTAAAAACGCCCTTTTGTGTCACAGAAGTACTATTATACAGTTATCACAGTTCGTTACTATATGTGTATGGTTTTAAGGTGATTTGGGAATTTTTACCAAAAAAAAAGTTAAATTAGTTTCAGAAATATAAATGGTAACCCACAACGTCCTCATCTCAGCTACAAGCAATATTAAGTGACACTTATTTCGTTAACCTATTTATTGTTGAATATTCCAATTTCTAATCCTTTAGATAATTAGTTCAATCTATTCCCAAGATCGGTAAAAGATTCGTGTAAAGTTTGAAAGCTTTAGGTTTAGAACTTACATACGAAAAATGGAGACACAGAGAGGCAGAGCAAAATTCAATAATCGCGATCACGGATTTGCGCCAGGTTGTATAGCACTCGGCACCAATGCAAAAGTTAATTGTACTGAAGAACATAATATATTTCATATTAGTACACATGTTACCATAAACATATCAATCACAAATTGCAAATATTTTAACGATAAATTTCAATTAAAACGGAGCAATTACAATTGAAATACGTAATTTAAGTATGTATTATAATGCATACAATTGAAAATTAATTTAATTGAATGTCTGCGAGCATTAATAAATTAAGCATATTTTCGGTTCTCCAAAATATTGAAATGTGCTTTACTATGGTCTCAAATTATTTCCAAGTCTTTCATCTTAATTAAATAATTCAGAATTTACATAAATATGTATATTACTCAAAATTTTATTACTATGTATTTGAATACCTAAATCAAATTTTAATTTAAATGAAATTTCATTAAAATATATTCAGATTCAGCAACACGGCATTGAATTTTTTTATTACCAAATTAAAATACTCACTAAAATGAATATGATGCCGTAATCAAGATTTAAACTTTCTGTCTTATTGAACATGTCAACAATTTTTTGCTTCTTCCATTTCCAACATGTATAGGAAAAAGCGTTGAATTCACGAAAATCTTTCATTTTTGAACTTTTACGCATATGCATTTTAAGAAGTGTCAAACCAATTGTCACAATCTTTTGAAAATTCTGTCTGTATGCACGTCTTACCGGAACAGTAATCGAAGACTCAGTTTATTTCTTTAATCTTCATAATTCTTGCCTTTAAGTGCAAATTTAATGTTATTTCTTGCCACACTAAGTTAATTTTCGTAAAGGTCGTGTGATAGTTATAAACGATAAAATTAATAGTGACGCATCATTAAAATTTTACAATTAAGAAGAAAAGTTCGAAAACTTAATTTTACAAAAGTCATTGGATTAACCAGAGTGACCACCAAACATAACATACTTTTTTCGTGTATTTTAGTACAGAGAAAAAGTACGTTAAAAATAGCAGAGAAAAGTCTCGATTATTTGAGTTAATAAGAATCACCTCTCTCGAGCAAAGATTTAAAAAATGAAAGAAAGAGAGTAGGTATAAATGTAATATATCTAACTAATACATAATTTATACGAGTACATCACATATAGTCTATTGTACGTTTAAAAAGCTTACTTAAAAACACTTAACCAGCAGACTTTTCAAGAATAAAGAACTATTTAATTCTGTAAAAAATATATAATATTGAAAAAAGTCCTCAATCGACCCCAATTCGGGAGCAATTGAAATCAGTCCCGGATTCCAGGATGGGGATGACTAGTAACATATTTAGACAAACGATAATTATTCTTGACCTTCATTGCCTTCAAATCATACTCCTTTTTCAATGGGGGGGGGGGGGGAGTGCGCGTGCGGGGGGGGAGTGAGAAGTGCGCGATTCAGTGAAAAATGTAAGGGAGCGATAATTTTGGACTTGTTTTACAGAGCGTTTGGAAGATAAAAGTCAAAATTAATATCGGCGGCGGTAGTTTAAAAAAAGAAATAATATTAAGGTCGAACTTAAAAAAGTTAATTATTTGATTTTTCGGTTAATGCGATACCTCGACTGATCGGGGCTTGGATAATCGAAACTCTACTGTATTAGGTAAAAACTTATATTTATCCAACACTTGCTTTTTTTTTGGGGGGGGGGGGTGAGTGCAACTATTGTCACTTTAAAGCGGTAGTTCGGTAGCTCAAACTGAAAACGTGATGGTTTGGAAACAAACAAACTTTAGTGCGTATGTGTACCCTTGTGTACAATGGGTATAAATAATTTTTGAAGTTAATTCTTCAGTGAGGGGAGGCAATTGATCGTCTTGACTGCTATACCTTAGGAAATAATAGCTTCGTAATTAAATCTGTGTTGAAATGGATCTCTATTGTAACTGGTGCAGAATGAGGTCTAAGTTTTGTTTTATCTAAAGGAGATGACATGAATGATCAATGTCGTCTGCTGTGTGTGTAGAAGTAAAGCAAGGACTTCTCAAAAAAAAGGCCTGTATGCAATTATCTCTCAGTAACAACAACCGCAGTCTAAGTTAGGGAGGTAATCTCTTCATAGGGGACGCCAATCGTCCAAAGTTCACCCATAGTTATTGTTAAACATGATTGCTGTAGCTCAAAAAGTAATTTAAATAACAAAACAAAAATTTTCTACAAGTGGTAAATTTCAAAGCAGTTAATACTGATTAGATTACTGTATAAATGTTCTAAAAAACATTGTGCTGTCTAACTTTTTTTAAAGCGTGACTGCTACGTACATATTATGACGTACAGTGGCAGACTATGTCCCGTAAGAGTGCGCCAACCCTGACTCCAAAAGGGAGCAGGAAAAGAAAACCCTCTTAAAGAGCGCCAAAAAAAAGAAAAAAAACCGACGACGGTACATAGGTTTGAGAGGGCTAAAAGAGAAGAAAAACGAAGGTTCACAGGTTCAAGGGTGAATAGGAGAGAGGGCGCTCCGGCCCGCGGGTCGATGGGCCGGTGGGCTAGTCCGTCCCTGAAAACGTATCGTAGAAACTCCCAAAAAAATTCAAATAAAAATTGTCCCCATAAGCTTCAGGTTGCGAGAGATTTGTTGATGCAAATCCCAAGGGGCACGGTATATTCAAAAATGCTATTTGCTAAACTTAATGGTCATAACTTAGAAAGTAACTTAAAAACTAAAAAACAAATGAAGCATTGATGAATCCGAGATATGAAATAATAGCTATCAGATTTGTCAAGGCGACAGAGGTCCGGGAACCCTAAGTTAATTGACAGTAAGACTGATTAAGGAGTCTACAATTACAACGAGAAACTCTCGATATCTAGCTATTCATTAGTTAGATTTCTTTTTCAAAATTCAATTTTTAAAGATTTGATACGGGGAGAACTTCTTACTTCTGATGTGAAGTCCATATTTCTTACTTTCAAGAAGTGAGTGCTGAGAGAACAGTTCTTCGATCTTTGAGGATTGGTTGAGCACATAGAACGCCTCACGCAATAAAAAAGCCAAACAACGAGACAGGGGTGCGAGATATAGGTTGTAGTCACAGTAATAATAACAAAAGATCATAAGATAGCCGGAAAATGAGAACATTCTTGACCTATAACAAGAAATATCCAACGTTGTCTAGCATAAATAACCGTGACCTGCAATCTGTTTATTTGTGCTAAACATCGTTGGATATTTCCTGTCATTCCTCGGCACAAAATTACATATTTATTGCTTAATACTTGATCGAGTTTTGTGTATATTTCTTTTTTACTACTAGTCAAAAGAAATTCTTTCTTTTTTCTTTAAATTTACTATTATCGATGAAGAAATAGCCTTTGCTTCTAAAAAGATAAAATCATGTATTTTAGGTACAATAATGGGTACACTTGTATATCTACAAATAAAGCATTTCCATCAAAGATAATTTTTACTTGACATCAGTTCTGACTTTACTTTTTCCCCTATTTTAATACATGCAATAAAATTTTCTAAAAATTTAAAACAAACGATCTTTAAAACTATTGATGGTTTATAGATATTTCACAGTCAAAGAAAATCTCGACAATTTTTTGAATGTGCTGCGGAGTAATCTGAAAAATGAAAACTTTCGTTGTTGTAGAAAAGCAATAGCTATATCCAAAACAAAAGTGGAACACTACAGTAATTTGAAGCTGCGACATCTCCGCATGGAAAAGCTTGCCAGATTTCTGAGATATTCAACCGGGACACGGAAAAGGCACCCCCCCCCCCGCCCCAGCGTCGCTAGCATTCAAAAGGGTACACACCTCTGTGACTAATTTTAGAGTGTTTTATAGGGCAGTTTCTTCTCAATGCTATGAATAAATGGTTACTACTTATGAACCTGAAACAGGGGTGATAAAATGACATAAGCAGATGAAATTTAAACATTCACTTCTTAGATGTAAATATTTAGTTTATTTAAGCTAGAAAATACACTTTGAATGAAGAATAAACAATTTAACAATATTTAGATAAACTTTTCATTTTATATCACTTTTTTAGATAGTTTTTTTTTTTTTTAAATCTTGTTGTAAAAATCCTCACAAGCTAATCCAGTATTAATCTTACAAGTAAATGTTACAAATGATAATGAGTAATTATCCCAAATAATCCACCACGGTTAATTATTTTTAGATATTTTTGGTATTTATAATTAAATTTAGCATTTTCCAGGACGTGAAGTAAACCGAACGGGACGACGAGATTGTGTCTGAAAACCAATACTTCTGGCAAGCCTACGGCAAGGATGGTACTGGATTTATTTTAAAGCATGTATTTAAAGAGAGATAATACACTCGATCAAAATCGCAGCAATCACCAACTAAACGTTAAAAGTGAAAACATATTTACTGTATTGCATTAGCAATCAATTTATTCTCATGGATCTTGGACCCTATTTTATCATTTAAATTTAATATAAACGTTACTTTAAAATATATATCCAACATAACTTTATTTTTATACCTCTCCAGAGACAAAACCCTTTTACGTTTACTTCCCTCCTTCAGTTCAAACCACCCTTGCATTAAAAAAGGCAATAATCCAAAGGCAAATGTTACTCCATTTGCCATTTTGCTCTATTGATTGCATGCGAAGAAAATACTTTTCTTTCTGCTTGTGTCAAAGCGTTTCTTCTTAAGTTTCAACATTTGGGAAAGTGCCAAACATCACCGATATGAGTGCTGCAATTTACGAGCATCGTTTAAGAAAAATTTGTCAGCAGTCTGACGTGTAAGAAGGAGTTAAAAGAAAAATAGAGAATGATTGGCTTTTGTAAGATATAATGATAAAGTTGAAATATCTGAAACGCGATTACCTTGGAACATTATACAGAAACTTAATAAGAGAACAGCAGAATAAGGAATGCATGAAGTCTTTGGGATATACATATGTATATATATATATATATATATATATATATATATATATATATATATATATATATATATATATATATATATATATATATATGTGTTTTCCTTTTAACCTGCAAGACCTCTATTTTAAAAGTTTGAAGTAAAAAAAAAATACAAAAATTAACTTTTTACATGGACACCAGGTCCCTTAACTTATATTTAGGGAAATAATCTCCATTGAAAAGTAATTCAACACAATGAAATTAGTACGACCAATATTCACCGAGATATGACACGAAGTGTTTTATGACTTACACCACTTTACACTCGCCATCAATAACATCTTTTTGGGGAAAATATAGCGGTTAACAAATGTTTAAAATTATATGTGTGCAAAGAGTGCTTTTTCAAATTGCATGAGATTTTGTAGTATAGTTTTGCGTGTCACTGCATTACATTTGCATTTATTTTTGAATAGTAATAGAAAATATAAGTATTTGAGCAAACACGATTGCTTATTGCTTTCTTTTGACCGTCCTTGATGTCCGGTTCCCTTTTCAGAATGCACCAGGGGCCTCTGCAGCACCGCCGTCCACCGGAGGACGGAGCTGCTCCTCTGGTTCTAGCCTCCACTAGCAGCACTGTCCACCGGAATCCCCTCCTCCTAGGCAGTGGCGTCCATGTCCTGCATACACACACTCCTACATACACACACTTCTACACACAAGCAAGTCCTTACACACGCAATAAGCACACGCAACCGCCCAGGAGGAGGGGCAGGCTTTGGAGGACATTTCTAGAAACAATAGCCTCCAATGACTATTTTCCTGTCGCAACTCGTGATTGTGAAAAACATAATTTGAATTTAAAGTGTCTTTTCTTTGAGCGATCACGATTGCTTATTGTTCTCATTTGACTGAGTTTGATGTCCGATTACTTTTTCAGCTTGAACCAAGGGCCTCTGTAGGACCACCGCCCACCGTCCTCTGCAGCCGCTGCTCTGAGCACTGCCTCCTGGAATCCGTTTCTCCTGGTCGGCGGCGTCAATGTCCTACACACACGCTCGTTCACACACACACTCATACACACAAGCCTTTAACACATACACACAAGCCTTTAACACATACACACAAGCATTTAACACATACACACACACGCTCATACACACAAGCCTTTAACACATACACACACACACGCTCATACACACGCCTACGTGCAAACACACACGCCTACGTACATGCACACAGGTCTAAGCACACACACAGGCGTACACATGCACGCACGAGCGGCTACACACACACACACACACACACAACTATACACACGTAACCGCCCAGGAAGAGGGTTAGGGTTGCGGGGACAGGAGCCGTTTTTAGAAACAATAGCCCCCAATGAGCAGGGTCCTCGTGAATGCGAAAGACATAATTTGAAATCAAAATTTCATAATTCAAATTAATTTTTTTTTTTTTTTTGACTTTGACGACCTGTTATTCTTCTGAAAGGGGGATAAGTTCCAATCACATCTTTTGTATCGCCCCTTAAAACTTTGGACTCAAAAATCTCCTTGAGTTCTGGTCGCACTAATGTCAATTTTTTGTGTCAGTAATAGTTTTCAATAGAAATAATTTCCCTAAACATAAGTTAGGCGACTTAGGGTCCGTACAAAAAGTTAAATTTTGTATTGTATGTCTTATTTTTATTTTTGCTTCAAACTTTCAATATCCGCAATCTGACTTCGTATGCCTACCCCCCCCCCCCCGTGTTGTGTAAGCGGCGATGCATATGTATGTGGTGTTTACAGAAACACCCCGGAGCTTTTATCAGTCCAAGCAAACCAGCAATGAAACGGAATGCCGCGACACCAGACTTTAAAAAAAATATATACATTTTTAAAAAAATGAAGTTTTGTGATTAGTCGAAGACCAGCTTATTTTTTCAATTGTCAATAATATTACGTTACTCAAAGAACATCCACCTATAAACTACGATAGTCATTTCGTTTGTTTCTTTTTTTAATTTAAGGTTATAATTATTGAAATAAAAAACGTGCCTTTGAGCAAAGCGGATCTTGCAAAGCGGGTATACGATTTAATCATATATTTATTTATAATTTTTTGACTCATGTGCTGATTTAAATTTTTTATTGTAATACGATAAGTATAACTTTAAAAAGTTACTTTTTAGGATGGCAGTTAATTAGTCTATTAATTTAATCAGTAATTCTTTTATGTTTTATAAACAAATTATTTTACTTTTTTTTATATAATGGCAGGTAGATGTAGTCAACTATTTTAATAATTTAATACTTTATATTTGATTGGCAAATGTACCAAACCACAATTAGTTACGCTTACACGCTTTGGGCTCTCTGGTAAGACAAAGCGGGTTTTTTAAATGTTTGAAAAAAAATGACAATAAATAAATGTTAGGTTATAAATAATACAAAAATCACTTTTTATTTTGAAGTTCAAAACCCCTGCTAGTTAATAAAACCGAAATGGTTGCGATAAAAATCCAAAAATTATCTTTTCAATCCATAATAAAAATTGAAATGCAGTTCCAAAAAGGAAGCTCTACAAATTACAGAGGCATCTTCATGAATAGTAAACTCTATTAAGTGGACACCATATTTGACCATACGAATTGACCATACTTGCGTCAAAAATACTGATTGAAGCTTCATCTCTGTTATGTCTGTAAGATTCTCTCCCCCCCCCCCCTCCTTTTTTTTCCATTTCGTGATTATTTGTTATGACTGATTTCAGTATCACCTTGCAAAATCACAAAATCCGTTCTTTTTGCACTCGAAGGATTTTAGTATTCCATAAATTACTACTTTCATTAGTTATGCCGTGTGATAAAGTGAAGTGAAGAACTGACGCTTTTTTTTTTTTTTACTTTTTTAATCCAAGAGATGCATTGTTATTTCTTTTCTTTTCTATTTCTATTTGGCAGCACTAAAAGTGTGTTAAAAGGACCTACCATAATTTTAATTGAAAAAAAAATATTTTTCTGCTCCCAACATCTGTCCATTTATTATATCCAGAAAACTCAGATATTTTTGGGAAACTAATTTCAAGAAAACTTAATTCTCGCTAGCGATTGATCTTTCAGCTGCCGCTGTAAGTCGTTGTTTTTACTTCTTACAAAATTAGACAATCCTCTAAATAGCATTTTCGCAGAACTTTGCAGCTCCGTTAAAATTTCACAAAAATTTGTTTCCAAGAAAATAATGAAGACTCTTTTACAAAAATGTAGCACCTAGTTAAAATAAAGTTTACCGATTTTAAAGAAGAAATTTTCTTTTAGATAAAAGAAATGCAAAATTAACGTCATTGTACTTGAGGAAAATTTTCTGCACTTACCTGTTATGAAAGGTTATCATTAAAGGAGCTTATTTTAGCAACAGCTACGCTAAAAGTTCTACGTCACTTTTCATTACTTAAGGAGTAAAGCAAAGACAGTAAGTTACGCTACAGCATTTAGTCTGATTTTTTTGAGATAGTGATGATTGTATTTTTTGACAAACGTAGGTTGTTCCGTAGAGATAAAACTTAATCATATCGCATTATAATATTTTATTCTTGCTTCTGATATTGAATTTATTATTTTTAATGTTATTCAAGATTTAAAAAAAAAAAAAATACATACAATTGAGAATCTCGATTATCTGGATATTTTTTACCAAAACCGTCCTTAATCAATGCCACTTTACAGAAATTTAATTATTTCTTTTTTTATCTTTACATTTTTGCTAAGTAAACGATACCACTCTAAGATCACTGGAGGCAGCCATTTATACTGCAGACACTAGTTTCTCATTAAGTATTTCTTTTCCAATTTTTTCGACTTAAACAAACCAGTTTATTTTTGGAAATCTAAATACTACTATTTTTTCAATGTCTGGATACCTACTGAAATGCGATCGAAGAAGAAAGTAATTTATTGTTTTAGTAATTGATTTTTTTATCTTTACTTACCTATATTTAAAGATAAATACAAAATATATAATCTACTGCATTATTAACAGAACAGTAAAAAAATAAGTTTATTACATAATATCTTTTTAAATTTATGTTGCTGTTTTTGATTTGTAAGACATTTACTAAGCAAATTTGCTTAAAATTTTAGCAATATAGTAAAAAACATCATATGCAGTAGTCATTTTGTATTGCATCCCGTTTGAGCGTTTTAAGATGCATTCACATGGAACACATTGCAGTTTGATTTTTCTTCACATTTCGAAGGGGGGAAAATAGTAAAATTTAACCTTCACTGTTTAAAAAACTTACGATTTGAGTAAAAAAAAATAAAATGCAATAGTTTTGCACTGAGCCGTCTGAATGGAGTGAGACAAGGCGTTGATGTATACGTCTTAGGGTCCGGGTTTGACCCGCATTCCAAGTGGTTAGACTGTGGATTTTTGAGAAGAAGAAAATCGTCAGCGACCTGTAAAAGGTTTCTTAAGTATTCGTTTGGCTTTGAGTGCTGCAGAAAAAAAAGACTTAAGGCAGTTTCGCATCAAAGAGAGCCCTAGTTTTTGTATCTGATTTTAGGAGGTATCAAAATTACTCGTGCTACTGACATCCGTACCTCAATGGTGGTACAAGGAAAATTTGATGCCATATCAAGGGAACACTTAGGTTTTCTAGAAAAGAGTCTCTAACGAAGCCCAATTTTAAAAAAAAATGTTGCCTGAAATTTTGTGCTACTTCTTGCATATTCCGAAAAATAATAAATATTGCTATTACCGTTTGAATTTTTAATATGCTTTTTCATTTAAAATGCACTGAACTTGAGAAGCTAATTTCTATTGAATTTTAGAGAAATAATTCAGTGCAGATTAGGATGGAATTAAATGTTTTGAAAAATTAAACTTTTAAATGATAATTAGTTTGTCATCTAGCTTTCTACTACTTAATAACTTTTTTGGTTCATTTTTGTAAGAACACTTAATTTTCCCAGTTTCGTATCTTAGTCATTGCTTTTTAATATTCTTATATTCCAAGATTGCAAAAGAGAAACAAAGTTAGTTTTTAATTAGCAAAAAAAAAATGTATCGATTAAAACAATTTTACAAAACGTTTTAACAGCAGAATGATTTGCATCAAAGCACTTCTGCCTCTTAGTTTATTTTTTAATTTATTGCATATTCCAAATACCATATCTAAATCCATAATATTATAATGTTTCTATTTAGTCTGTTTAAAAAGGGAAACTAATTTTACAAAAAATAAATCAAAATATATCACTTAACTAAGTACCTTAAGCCTTGACAACCACCATTACCAAATCATAAACTCAGAAAATTATCACTAGAATCCTACAGTGCACTTATTAGACTAAAGAGTTTTGTTTTTTTACGCTATTTGTACTAAAATACAATTTATTTTACTGTTAAAGTACAGTACATACTGTACACTGATTATTACGTTATTTTAGCATAATTTAATGTTTGCAGGAGGCAGCACTGTCTGCTTTGATAAGCAATTTTTTACCTGTTTTTTTAAAAAGTTAAGAAATGGTGTAAATCTTGTGAAAAGTATGCCCAAAAGACTTAAAATGCTCATCAAAAACAAAGGAATGCATACTAAATATTAAATAATGATTTCACTGTTCGTTAATGTGTCTATAGTTATGTAATCAATAAAGAATTTGCTTTTAAAAGTCTTAGTCTAATAATTTGGCCAGCACTGTAGTTATTATTAGGTATCTATCTAAAATCTGTAAGGAGGTGTAGCGTCTGTTACTGCTTAGAATATGACGGCAAGCGCGTTTAATTTTTCTTAATGACTACAGGAGGGTGCTGCGTTAATTTCTGTGAAATAATTTGAAGTGCCGTTAGTGTCACTTGAAGTTATAAATCACTAAAGTGCTCTGACGAGTTACTGGCGTAAAATTATCTCCGTTATCTTCTCTTCTGCGAAGGTCGTTTCACTTTTCCACTTCCTGAAATGCATTGAGCATTGTAAGTTTGTATATTGATTTATATTTCGGTAAAATAATGTCGTCGTCTATTTTAAGAAATGTTTTCATGTCAATATATACACTTGAGGAGATAATTTGTTGTTTAACATGAACCATCAAACTTTTTTTTTCCATTTAAAAACACTATCCAAATACGGGCTTCCAGAAGCAAGTAACAATCAGCATTAAACTTCTTCTAAAATAACATTAAAATGCTTTAGTGTTTTTTTTTTCTTCAAAAAAAATAAGCTTTAATTTTAGTCTAACCATTTTTTATAACGTAGAACGCCTCCTGTTTTGTATACACCAAACTACCGTCAGGCTCTCCATTTTTAGCAGTTCTTCAGGTAAGTCTCCCAAAACTGCACAAAATACAGGAGAACTCCTTCCGTTTTAAACCATTCTACGTATTACCTTTCGGACATGCAACTTTTTTTTTTTTTGTCAACACTTTTCTAAATTATTTTCTGAATGGCCTAGACTATATTTTTAAGATAATATCTAAATAGAAGTAGATATATAAGTATAAGTGCGCATTGTACTAAACCTACGACTTAGAAATTGATAAATGCGTAAACACATTTACATCACCCGTTATGGCAATAAGCTTAACGTACCGTGTTTCTCCGAATAAAAGAACTAATTAAAAAAAAAAGCCCATGCTTGATTTTTCTGTATACTTCTGCTTCAAACTCTACCCATAGTTAAGCAACATTTAAACGGCAAGAAAATCCGTCTAAAACTAAAAAAGCCTACTTTCCCCTACCCCAACATCGACTTTCTAGCATTTGATCAATATTCTTTTAAGAGCCAGTTTTTTATAAGAGTCAGGCAGGTCTGATACATACCATTTTTGATTTCGTTAAAAATTTTACAGTGGTTTCTTCGAATGACTTGAGAGGACACATATTTTTTCTTTTCTTCCAAAAAAAATTTTTGTGACCAACAAAAATTTCGAAAGTTGTTCCCGACTTAGGGTTCTTCTCAAATCGTCATTTTTAATATCAAGCGGGAAACTTTTCAAAGTGAAGTGATTGCTTGGTGAGCAAAAAGCTTGCCACCAAACAAGATAAACAATTTAAAAGATCTATCCATATTTCTGAGGAGTTGAAAGTGGGAGGAGGTTCTAATGGAAGTAAGTGTGATGAAAGAGGAGAAGAGGGAGGATGATAGTTTGGGCAGATACTTGGCGGGCAAACTAGATACCATAACGTTTTAAGGCTGAGGGTTTTTGGGTTTAGGATGCAGGTTTTCTTTTTTGTGCGGAAAAGTTAAAGGTTTTCTTGGCGGGGAAATTTTTATAACAGGGTTGTTCCTGACGAGATTCAATTATTTGTGCGCATTGAACATCAGTAAAAGTAATCTTTGTGATTACAACATGATATTTAGTGCCTGAAATGAAAGCTATCGTAAATTTTATGCCTGACCTTCAGTGGACCTTGGCAGAGGTGGCTAAACTCTGGCCGAAGAAAGTGAAAATGGTTCATGTTTGAGGCCTTCTGGTTCCAAAAATTGAGGTTCAACCATAGTTTTTGCGAACAATTTGTGCAAAATATGATAAAAAGTGCACTTTTTAGAGGCAAGTATCTCAGTGCACTGAGGATCAGTATGGAACTGGAGACCTGCATTTGAAACTAGAGTATCTGTATTTTCACAAACAAGTGACAGAACTATGGGCAATTGTTCTGCAGGCTCATGAAATGCATTTCAGGACGATGAAATTGCATATCCAGTTAGTTGTACTCAAGTTATATGCTTTGTCTTGCATTTTTTTTTACTGTCCCACTAGTCAGTTAGGCAACCATACCCTTGTTTTATAATGTCAAAATATCGTTTTTATCATAACAAAATATGACTTAGTAATTGTTTACTATGGTTGTATTTAGTGCAGAGAAAACTATTTTTGTTACTATAATGCACAGCCTAAAATAAAAGAAAATAAGTCATTATCAAACGAAAAAATCTATCCATTTAGGTACATTTAAAAATATAACTAAAACGTCTTCAAAAAAATGTCTCAAATAACTTACGTTTCTACCGCAATAATAATCTTTTTTTTCACTTTGCTTCCAGTTATAATATTATAAAGTATGCGAGTAAGCATAATTATCAGTCTACTTGCAAGTCTATAACTCTTTTATGTAAGTTTTTGATCATAAAATTATGAACGATATTCGAAACGATAAGAGATTTCCAACACAAATAGTATAAAATAAGTCTAATCAACTACTTGTACAACTACTTCTGAAATAACATTTTACTTAAAAAATAAATATTTGCATGAACTTTGTATTCTATTATACTCTTCTCAAATTAAATCTCAATAATTACCATAGTTCCAACCCTGGGGGAAAGTTTAAACCCGGATATGTTGATTGAATTGAAAACTGAATAGTTCATTTTACTGTTTTGAAATACGTGTTGTGTTCTTGAAAAGAATTTGCCTATAGTTCCGTCACTTGCTTGTGAAAATACACATACTCTAGTTTGAAATGCTGGTATCCAGTTCTACACTCACCCTCAGTGCACTGAGATAAAGGCTTATGAAAACTGCACTTTTTAGCATTTTTCGATACAAAAACTTCCATTTTTGGCAGCGCAGAGGGTGAGCCATGCAACTAATGAGGGTATTGAATAATTTATACATATTGTTACACAAATTACAAAACCAAGGTTGAGTCACAATACAGGGAACCAGAGGGTCTCAAACATGGCACTTTTTCATTTTTTTCGACAAGGTTTGGCTACCCCTAAAGTACTGCACTGAAGGTCAGCCACAAAATTTACGATATACAGCGAAATCTGTGTAAGTTGACCACCTACAGTGCACTACTTTAGCTGTCAACTTAAACAGGTGGTCAACTTACAGAGGTTGATTAATATGATAAGAGCTAATTCCGTCCATGAAAAAAGCGGTCAACTTAGACAGATGGTCAACTTACAAGTGTGGTCAACTTCCAGGTTTTACTGTATTTCAGTTTAGGTACTTAATGTCATATTTTTAACACAAGGGGATTTTTTAGCTGATGCTTAATGCACAGAAATAATTGAATTTTAAAAACGCTGATTTGGAAAAACCTTTACGCCGGGCTCCACTTTACGAATTTTTATAGGCCCCCAAAATTTTTTTGGGAGGAAAAGAAAAAATACGTATCTTCTAAAATCTTTAAAGAATCCACCATAAAAATTTAAGCAAAATCAAAAATGGTATATATCCGAATACCTCATTTCTACCCGGCTCTTATAAAAACTGGCTCTTAATTATATAAGGCTGCAAAATATGTGAAACATACTTTTTCTTAGAAATTAATTTTAAAAACAAAATATGACTCTTTCAACTGAGGAAATACATTACGAAAAAAATAAATAAACGTACAAATAAAGTACTACCATTTATCAATAAGTAACGGCTCTTAAGTAAGGATTAAAGCAGAGCTACATGCAACATACCAGACAGCTATCACATCCTGAGACTGCAGTTTCGTTTCCCATTAGAACTCCTCAGGCTGGAATAATGAATAACCGAACTGGAAGCAGATAGTGGATTTATCGAATTAACGAGTATCTGTAGCATGGTGCAGTTTGTTTTTCTCCTTTTTCGGGGGGTGGGGGCTCTCCCCCTTTAGATTAAAAGTATGTTTCAAAACATAGTTGTTTTAGAAATGCATTTTTTTTTTTTCATTATTGATTGTATTTCAAGGTGGAGTACAATTTTAACTTTAAAATACTCTTTCTAGCTATATTTTTTGATATTTATTTTTTTCTTTTTTTTTTTTTGACTCTTTTTAGTATGTCTTTAGCGCAACAAAAAATTTCGCATTTTTACTAACCCCCCAAAAAAGTTTTAAAAGAGTACAAAATCGGAAGATACTCAAGAAAGATTTACTTACAAAAATTATATTGTCACATATGTAATTTCTGTTCTTTATGCACAGTAACGACTGTTTTTATGGGGGAAAAGACAAAAAACAAAATAGTAAGTATTTTAGTTGTTTTTATATCTCTCTTGCAAAGAAAATATCGATGATTTCTTTCGAGTGCTTCATAACAGGAATAATTTATATGTGGTACTTGTATTGCCTAAAGTAACTGCAAAAAAATTTTAAAAATTATTTTAACGTTTTTCAATTTTATTTCCCCGGATGGCTGGTGTTACCATATCTTCTATCGTCCATACATTTTATAAAGTAAGAAGATTTCTGGTAGTGCGTTTGAGTGTGGTGCACTTCTCGGGAAAGCGGCGTTAATAGATGAAACAGGATATACAGGGTGTTCCGTTTTAACCTGCAAGACCTTATTTTCGCAACCGTTAGTCCTAGATACAAATTTCCAATTGTAAAAATGTTCAAAATCCGATGCAGAGTCAAGATATGGAGAGTTTGAAGTAAAAATAAAAATGATTTAAAAAATACAAAATTTAACTTTTTATACGGGCCCCAGTTCCGTAACTTATATTTAGGGAAATAATCTCCATTGAAAAAGAATTCCATCACAAAAAGATTGAAATTATTACGACCAATATTCATCGCTGCATGAAACGCTGCGTTTTGTGACTTACACCACTTTACGCTCGCCGTCAATAACACCTTTTGAGGGAAAATATAGCAGTTAACAAGAGTTAAAATGTATATCTGTGCAAAGTGTGGTTTTTCAAACCATTCAAGGTTTTATTGTGTGTTTTTTCGTATCATTGCATAACATTTGCATGAATTTTTAAATAGCAATGAAAATTATTGTACCTTTTTTTTTTTTTCTTGACAACCTGTCATTCTTTTGAAAGAGCGATAAGTTCCAATCTTATCTTCTGTATGGTCCCTTAAAACTATGAACTGGGATATCTCCTTTAGTTTTGGTAGCACAAATGTCAAGTTTTCAGTAATAGTTTTCAACGGAGATTATTTCTTAAGTATAAGTTAGGGGACCTATGGCGTGTATAAAAAGTTAAATTTTGTATTGTTTGACTCATTTTTATTTTTCTTTAAACTTTCAATATCTCTACCCTGCATCTGGTTTTGAACATTTTTGTAATTGAAAGTATGCATTTAGAGCTAACGGTTGCGAAAATAGAGGTTTTGCAGGTTAAAACAGAACACCCTGTATAGATGTAGTCTCTGCCGACAATGTGCAGATTGGAGGTTATCTTATGATAATTAATATTTTAAAAGTTGCTTGATACTTTATCTGATTTCAGAATTTTTTTTTTATTAAATGGAGCTTAAGCTAATCGCTAAATAAATCTATTGTGTAAATAATGTAAGACGAAAATTTGCATATCGTGTTTACCTTTTAATAATTTTTTTTTCAAAAGTTATTTAATGCTTTACATGATTTTTACATTTTTTCATTCAATACAGCCGGAGCTAATCGTTATGTTAATCCATTGTTGTAAATAATTTTAGCCGACGATTTGTGTATGGGAGCTTACTTTTGATAACTAACTTTTAAAAAGTCAAATACTGCACTTATATAGGATTTTAGCATCGTTTTATTTAACAGAGCTGGAGCTAATCATTGTGTTAATATATTGTTGT